>NC_133333.1:255145572-255280572 GCF_042186555.1 Aquarana catesbeiana
CTGAGGGGTGGATTTACTAAAACTGGAGGGTGCAAAATCAGGTGCAGCTGTGCATGAGAGCCCATCAGCTTCTAACTTCAGCTTGTTCAATTAAGCTTTTGACAAAAAAACGGGAAGCTGATTGGTTTCTATGCACAGCTGCACCAGATTTTGCACTTTCCAGTTTTAGTAAATCAACTCCTAAGTGAGAATGAGCAATATTTCAGTAAACCGTACAGTACATAAACAGCTACCCGTGCTTTGCCTCTACAACAGTATTTCTTACACAATGAAATCAAGAGAAGGTCTGGGTACACAAGTGAACTGCTGAAGGGACCTATGCGCTGCCATCATGGGCAATCAGCTAGAGGACTCACAGAGCTGGCACTACAGGTGAGCCACTGTCCTCAGGGCTAAAAACCACAGGAGGATGGCTGGAGACCCACCCAGGGCCACCACAATGTGAAGTGCAGTACTGAAGTAGCAATTAAAGCAGCGCTCCCCGCAGGGACTGGTTCTTCCAAAGAAGTTGCATGCTATTGGGCTTCTGCCTGACTACCCGCAGGGCCAGGACCGAAATTGGACACCTGGCTGCAGATCACATGCCCAGCCACCTCTGCCACATTGGGTGTGACCTCCTTGAGCTGCAGAGGGCAGGTAACAGAGAACCGTATATTCCCTGCGTGTTTGCAGGTATGAAGGGGATCGCACCTCCACCTGAGCAAGGCAAGCCAAGCAACACCACTGCAGACAGACACACAGACAGACGCTCTGTAGATAGACTTTGCTTTTGGTGCCTTTAATCTGAGGATAGATGACAGCAGTCCCTTGCCAGAAAACAGTTTTTACAGATGCCAACTAGGAATGGAATTAACCTATTTTCACTCTCTGCAGAATCGCTTCTCTTCTGCCGTCATTATATAATTCTCTAAGGAGCAGTCTGGTTCTGTGTGTATTATTATTATTATTATTAAGGCTCTCCTCTCTTTTTTTTTTTGTAGCTTAACCACTAAGAGCCCTTTCACACTGGGGCGTTAGCTGGTTTTAGCAGTGCTCTACCACTGTAATAGCGACGCTTTAGCACCCCTATTTGGGCAGGAGCGGGGTGCACAAAAATGGAACTTCCGCTTTTCGGAACCCTCCCCCCCTCCGGTGTCACATTTGGCACCTTTCAGGGGGGAGGGGGGTGCAGATACCTGTCTAAGACAGGTATCTGCACCCACTTCCGGCATAGACTCCCATGGGAGTCTATGCCTCTTCCTGTCCCTCCGTGCTGTTTCCTGGGAAACACACAGCTCCAGGAGATAGCGGGGACCAGTTACGATGCGCAGCGCGACTCGCGCTGCGCAGTAGGGAACCGGGAAGTGAAGCCGCAACGCTTCACTTCCTGATTCCCTCACCTAGGATGGTGGCGGCAGCTGCCGAGAACCGAGCGGGTTCTCGAGCGTCGCCTGCAGACATCGCTGGACCCCTGGACATGTAAGTGGCAATGTATTAAAAGCAGCTGCTGGCTTTTAATATTTTTTTTTTTATGGCGGTTTAGGTGGACCCCCGCTTTAAATAACACCTGCATAGCGTCGCTGCCGAAGCACTTTGCAGGCATTCCAATGGGCAGGGGCGGTGGAGGAGCGGTGTATACAACGGTCACAAACCACCCCAAAGATGCTGCTTGCAGGATTTTTTCTAACGTTCTACAAGCACACTGCCCCAGCGTGAAAGCTTTCACACCGGGACTGCAGATGAGGCATTTTTCAGTTTTTTCATTTTTTTTTACAGGTGCTATTTTTAGCACTAAAGCGCCTGAAAAACGCCCCCCAGTGTGAAAGGGGTCTTATGGACCAGAAGATTTCCCCCCCTTCACGACCAGGCCATTTTTTGCGATAGGGCACTGAGTTACTTTAACTGACAATTGCGCGGTCTTGTGATGCTGTACCCAAATAAAATTAACGTCCTTTTTTTCCCACAAATAGAGCTTTCTTTTAGTGGTATTTGATCACCTCTGCGGTTTTAATTTTTTGCGCTATAAACAAAAAAAAGAGCGACAATTCTGAAAAAAAAAAACATTTTTTACTTTTTGCTATAAAAAATATCCCAAAAAAAATGATTTAAAAAAAAAAATTCTTCATCAGTTTAAGCCAATATGTATTCTTCTACATTTTTTTTTTTTAACAAAAATCGCAATAAGCGTATATTGATTGGTTGGCGCAAAAGTTATAGCGTCTACAAAATAGGGGATAGATTTATGGCATTTTTATTATTTTTTTTCCTAGTAATGGCGGTGATCAGCGTTTAGCGGGACTGGTTTTTGGGACCATTGACATTTATACAGCGATCAGTGCTATAAAAATGAACTCAAAACTGTACAGTCAGGTCCATAAATATTGGGACATCGACACAATTCTAATCTTTTTGGCTCTCTACACTACCACAATGGATTTGAAATGAAATGAACAAGATGTGCTTTAACTGCAGACTTTCAGCTTTAATTTGAGGGTATTTACATCCTAATCAGGTGAACGGTGTAGGAATTACAACAGTTTGTATATGTGCCTCCCACTTTTTAAGGGACCAAAAGTAATGGGACAGATTAACAATCATCCATCAAACTTTCACTTTTTAATACTTTGCAGTCAATTACAGCCTGAAGTCTGGAATGCATAGACATCACCAGACGCTGGGTTTAATCCCTGGGGATGCTCTGCCAGGGCCTCTACTGCAACTGTCTGCAGTTCCTGCTTGTTCTTGGGGCATTTTCCCTTTATTTAATGTCTTCAGCAAGTGAAATGCATGCTCAATCGGATTCAGGTCAGGTGATTGACTTGGCCATTGCATAACATTCCACTTCTTTCCCTTAAAAAACTCTTTGGTTGCTTTCGCAGTATGCTCCGGGTCATTGTCCATCTGCACTGTGAATCGCCGTCCAATGAGTTCTGAAGCATTTTGCTGATATTGCCCGAAACACTTCAGAATTCATCCGGTTGCTTTTGTCAGCAGTCACATCATCAATAAATACAAGAGAACCAGTTCCATTGGCAGCCATAGATGCCCACGCCATGACACTACCACCACCATGCTTCACTGATGAGGTGGTATGCTTTGGATCATGAGCAGTTCCTTTCCTTCTCCATACTCTTCTCTTCCCATCACTCTGGTACAAGTTGATCTTGGTCTCATCTGTCCATAGGATGTTGTTCCAGAACTGTGAAGGCTTTTTTAGATGTTGTTTGGAAAACTCTAATCTGGCCTTCCTGTTTTTGAGGCTCACCAATGGTTTACATCTTGTGGTGAACCCTCTGTATTCACTCTGGTGAAGTCTTCTCTTGATGTTGATTTTGACACACATACACCGACCTCCTGGAGAGTGTTCTTGATCTGGCCAACTGTTGTGAAGGGTGGTTTCTTCACCAGGGAAAGAATTCTTCGGTCATCCACCACAGTTGTTTTCCGTGGTCTTCCGGGTCTTTTGGTGTTGCTGAGCTCACCGGTGCGTTCTTTCTTTTAAGGATGTTCCAAACAGTTGATTTGGCCTCACCTAATGTTTTTTGCTATCTCTCTGATGGGTTTGTTTTGTTTTTTTCAGCCTAATGATGGCTTGCTTCACTGATAGTGACAGCTATTTGGATCTCATATTGAGAGTTGACAGCAACAGATTCCAAATGCAAATAGCACACTTGAAATGAACTCTGGACCTTTTATCTGCTCCTTTGTAAATGGGATAAAGAGGGAATAACACACACCTGGCCATGGAACAGCTGAGCAGCCAATTGTCCCATTACTTTTGGTCCCTTAAAAAGCGGGAGGCACATATACAAACTGTTGTAATTCCTACACCGTTCACCTGATTTGGATGTAAATACCCTCAAATTAAAGCTGAAAGTCTGCAGTTAAAGCACATCTTGTTTGTTTCATTTCAAATCCATTGTGGTGGTGTATAGAGCCAAAAAGATTACAATTGTGTCCATGTCCCAATATTTATGGACCTGACTGTATAAATGACACTGGCAGGGATGGGATTAATACTAGGGGCGATCAAGGGTTAAATGTGTTCCCTGGGAGATGTTTCTAACTGTGGGGGGGGGGGGGACTAACTGGGAGTACAGAGAGATCACTGTTCCTGATCACTAGGACGGGGATCGGCAGACATCGCGGCCACACACATCGGCTCCCTGTTGCGCGCGATGTAGCTGTTAAAGGGACCGCCGTACAGCTGGTTGGCAAGTGGTTAAAAACGCCTCTCCGTGTTATTCTATGGCCTCTGTTGGCTCCCATGCAAAGCTGCGCCAGATTTTTGCACCCTCCAGTTTTAGTAAATCTACCCCTCAGTGTCCTTGTTGAGTCTTGGAGTCGTTACTTTTTGAGCTCTTCTTGGTCAGCTTCATAATCGTTTAACCACCTCCTGTCGGCACTATAGCCGAAAGACGGCTACATCACGGACCTAATTTGCCGGAGGGCATCCATAGACCTCCTCCCATGCTCAAGTGGCCTGCGCGCTCTGTGACCAGCGAGTCTTTTGCCGCGTACACACGGTCGGGACTTTCGACGGGAAATGTTGGATGTGAGCTTGTTGTCGGAAAGTCCGACCGTGTGTACACTCCATCGGACATTTGCTGTCGGAATTTCCGCCAACAAATGTTTGCTAGCAGGTTCTCAAATTTTTCGACAAAAAATTCAGATCGTGTGTACACAAGTCCGTCGCACAAAAGTCCATGCATGCTCGGAATCAAGCAGAAGAGCCGCACTGGCTATTGAACTTCCTTTTTCTCGGCTCGTCGTACGTCTTGTACGTCACCGCGTTTTTGACGTTCGGAATTTTTGGCCAACATTTGTGTGACCGTGTGTATGCAAGACAAGTTTGAGCCAACATCCTTCAAACAAAAATCCGCAGTTTCGTTGTTGGAAAATCTGATCGCTTGTACGGGGGATATGAGACTCACAGATCAGAGTAAGGGGGTCGATCCCGACCCCTTACCACGTGATCATCTGTCAGCCAATGACAGCTGATCATGTGATGTAGACAGAGCCGGTAATCAGCTATTTTTTCTCCTTATGCTGGTAGCGTGAGGAGAAAAAAAAAAAAAGCTGATTACCGGCGGCTGTGAGAGGGACATCAGTCCTGGCCATGGAGAGCCTCTGGAGAGGCTTCTGTGCCCACCTACCAGTGCCCACCATAGGCGTGCGCAAGGGGTCTGCCTGGGCACACCCCAATCCTGGAGTTGGCAACCCATCAATTGTGGGCAGGTGACAGGTAAGCCGCGATCCTTACTTGCCGACCCCCAGAACCTTTACAGGATAGGCAGCTGGAGTGGAAATTAAGGGACCGATCTGTATTTTCTTCTACAGCAGCTGAAAGTAGGCTTCTCCTCCTCTTCCTCTTGCCGATATTCAGCTACCACTGGAGGAAAATACAGGGGATTGGTACCAATGTATGCCACCCCTCTTGTCCAGTTCCTTTTCTTTCTGCTGCCCAGGTCCCCCTGTGTGCTCACCTGCTTCCCCCCCCCCCCCGTTGTTTTAGGATGACAAGTGGGGAAGAGGCCGGTTAATATGTCACAAAGGCATATGTGTTGGAGCTTTGAGGTGCACACCCTAATACAATAGGCTGCGCACACCTATGGTGCCCACAGTGTCTCCTATCAGTGCCCAGAGTGTCACCTATCAGTGCCCACATTGCCACCTATAAATGTCACCAATCAGTGCCTCATCACCAGTGCTGCCCTATCAATACCACCTACCAGTGCCCATAAGTGCCACGTATAAAATGTCACCTATCAGTGCCACTCATCAGGGCCCATCAGTGTCGCCTTATCTGTGCCTATCAGTGCCCATCAGTGCAGCCTCATCAGCGAATATCAATGAAGGCGAAAAATTACCCATTTGCAAAATTTTATAACAAACTTTGAAACATGCATTTTTTTTTTTTCAACAATTTCTGTATTTTTTTCTTTATTTAGCAAAAAATAAAACCCAAATGATGATTAAATACCACCAAAAGAAAGTTCTATTTGTCTGAAGAAAATGATAAAAATGTAATTTGTGTACAGTGTAGCATGACCGCGCAATTGTCAAAGTGTGACAGCGCTGAAAGCTGAAAATTGGTCTGGCCAGGAGGGAGGTTTAAGCGTCCGGTAAGCGCGTGTTTTTTTTTTTTTCTTTTACTTTAACTGCTTGCCTACCAGCAGCCATCATTATACTGCAGCAGGTTGGCACAGCTGCGCGAATCGCCGTAGCTGTACGCCAGCCGCTTTAAGAGCTATAGGGGGTGCGGCGCAATGCCGGAGCTGATGCGCGGTGGGCGGCCAGGCCTTCAAGTGGCCACCAATCATTGGGGGGGGAGCTCTGACGTGAGCAAGCAAAGCCCTCCCTCTACCAAGATGGCCGCCTCTACATAGAGACATGGTGCAGAACAAGACATAGTAAGTCAGTAATGAGGAAAAGATTGGCTGCAGCAAGCCTGCAAGAAACACTCTGACTAGTCCTTTGCCCTCTACTTGCCTGTTTTGGGCACAGGTCCCTCTTCAATTATTAATTTTTTTATTCCAGTTGGCTTGTTTTTTTTGTTTTTGTTTTTTAAACTATAGAAAAGAGCTCAGACCAAAAAATGGATGAAAACTTCCAAGGTAACTTTTCTTTTTTTAGGTCATATATAAAGAGCCAACGCATTTCGGATACTCAGCCACATCCATTTCATTTGGGCCCAACACAAGATAAAACTTGAATGGAGAACAGTGGCCACCCCACTCAGCAGCTATTACAATGGTAATCCAAAGAAATGAGGGTTGGATTGTTTTCTCCAAATTTTATTTTGTGTTGAGCCCTAAAGAACGGGGGGGGGGGGGTTGATTGGCCCTCGAAAAAAACACATTGTCTGTCTTTATACAATTGATGAATACATTGCTGTGCGAATGCCTCAAGCATTCAGACAGCCATCGTGAATAATCGCCGTAATGTGTCTAATATGTTTATTTCCAGTAACTGTCAGCTCCACCTAGTGGCCATAATTCAGTATTTTCATGATTGAGGCATTTTAGGAAATAAAATGCAATATGGTCACTAGATGGAGCTGCTGAAAGTATTCATACCACTTGAAATTTCCCACATTTTGTCATGTTACAACCAAAAACATAAATGTATTTGTTGGGGACTTTATGTGATAGACCAACACAAAGTGGGACATAATTTTGACGTGGAAGGAAAATGATAAATGATACAAATAAATATGTGAAGCGAGGGAGTATGTAAATATGTGGGAGGGGGGGCATTTGTATAGCGCCCCCCTGAGTCAATACTTTGTAGAACCCCCTTTCTCTGCAATTACAGCTGCAAGCCGTTTTGGGGATGTCTCTACCAGCTTTGCACATCTAGAGAGGGACATTTTTGCCCATTCTTCTTTGCAAAATATCTCAAGCTCTGTCAGATTGGATGGAGAGCGTCTGTGAACAGCAATTTTCAAGTCTAGCCACAGATTGTTAATGTGATTTAGGTCTGGACTGTGACTGGGCCATTCTAACACATGAATATGCTTTGATGTAAACCATTCCATTGTAGCTCTGGCTGGATGTTTCGGGTCATTGTCCTGCTGGAAGGTGAACCTCCGCCCCGGTCTCAAGTCTTTTGTAGACTCTAACAGGTTTTCTTCTAAGATTGTCCTGTATTTGTCTCCATCCATCTTCGCATCAACTCTGACCAGCTTCCCTGTCCCTGCTGAAGAAAAGCATCCCCACCACATGATGCTGCCACCACCATGTTTCATGGTGGGGATGGTGTGTTCAGGGTGATGTACAGTGTTAGTTTTCCACTACACATAGCGTTTTGCTTTTAGGCCAAAAAGTTCAATTTTGGTCTCCTCTGACCAGATCACCTTCTTCCACATGTTTGCTGTGTCCCCCACATGGCTTCTCACAAACTACAAACAGGACTTCTTATGACTTTCTTTCACCAATGTCTTTCTTCTTGTCACTCTTCCGTAAAGGGCAGATTTGTGGAGAACACGACTAATAGTTGTCCTGTGGACAGATTCTCTCACCTGAGCTGTGGATCTCTGCAGATCCTCCAGAGTTACCATGGACCTCTTGGCTCTTCTCTAATGAATGCTCTCCTTGCCCGGCCGGTCAGTTTAGGTGGACGGCCATGTCTTGGTAGGTTTGCAGTTGTGCCATACTCTTTCCATTTTCCGATGATGGATTGAACAGAGCTCCGTGAGATGTTCAAAAGCTTGGGATATTTTTTTATAACCTAACCCTGCTTTATACTTCTCCACAACTTTATCCCTGACCTGTCTGGTGTGTTCCTTGGCCTTCATGATGCTGTTTGTTCACTAAGGTTCTCTAACAAACCTCTGAGGGCTTCGCAGAACAGCTGCATTTATACTGAGATTAAATGACACACAGGTGGACTCTATTTACTAATTAGGTGACTTCTGGAGGCAATTGGTTCCACTAGATTTTAGTTAGGGGTATCAGAGTAAAGGGGGCTGAATACAAATCCCCCCCCCCCATCCTTTTCACTTATTTATTTGTAAAAAAAAAATCTGTAAACCATTTATCATTTTCCTTCCACTTCACAATTATGTGCCACTTTGTGTTGGTCACATAAAATCCCAATAAAATAGATTTCCATAGTTACATAGTAGGTGAGGTCGAAAAAAGACACAAGTCCAACCTATGTGTATGTTTTTCAAGGTGGCCCTTTTCTTTCTTTCTGTGGTTTGATCTACTGTTGAGTACTGCGGGGGGAACAATGGTCGGTGAGAGTCGCCTTGTTAGAGATGTAATAAGCTATAACTTTTCCTTCATCTGACTGCATGCACAAAATTAAAAATTCCAAGCGCCTCCTTAAATTTGTTCTTGTGGAGGGCAGACAGGATATCATACTAGGACCCCCCCCCAGCCCTTCAGTAAGTCACATGAGGAGATCTAAACAGCTTTGCCATTTGGAAGTACAGAAATTTGTTGGAAGAGTTCTTGAAAAGAAAGGCAGTTCATTCATCCATTCTGCTGTCACGCCGGCCGGCAATCTGTGTCTCCTACATAACAATTTTCTAATCTTGCAGATTTTTTTTTTTCTTGTTCAGCGGATAGCGCTGATCAGTCATCCGCTCGGAGGAGACTTGCCAAGATTTCGTTTCTGAAGCCTCAGCGGCTCTCCCATTTCATTTTCTCTCCATCCATCTGTATCCACTTGCCGATTACATAACTGGGAAAATATGTCATCACTTTGGCATTAAATACGGCTGCAGCTAGATGCCATAACCCCCGGAATAATTTTTTCCCATCGTTCCACACCCCACCCCCCACCCCCCCGCCACGCTCCGGTGGTGCCCAGGCTTACCTGGCGGACCTGGAAGCCCAAAAACCGATCCAGCCCTGGCGGATGGTGGGCACAAAGATGAGTGAAGGAAAGAGGTCCTCCGCTCATCTCTATGCCCCAGGAGGACCGGAGCGACGGCGTGGGCGTCACTTCCGGTTCCTGGCCACATGTAAACATGGACAATTTTATTTTTATTTTTTAAAGCAAAAAATCAAAACAATTTTTTTTTTTTTAAATCTTTTGCTTTTAAGGGTAGAGGAGAGATTTGGGGTCTTTTAGACCCCAGATCTCTCCATATAGCGCACAGGTGTCAAACTGGCGGCCCTCCAGCTGTTGCAGATCTACAAGTCCCATGAGGCATAGCTAGAGCTGGGTTCCCCCCCCCCAAAAAAAATCTGCGATTTAAAAAAAAAGAAAAAACTCGATTCACGATTTGAATCTAGTTTTTTTTTTTTTTCTTTTTTGATGGACACCGCGCCGGTCCTGAGGAGCTGCGGGCAGGAGTTTTTAGGCGAGTCCGCGGCGTCCGGCCTCGCGGACTGGGCTGAAACCACGGCCTCGCCTAAAAACTCCTGCCCGCAGCTCCTCAGGATCAACGCGGTGTCAGCGCTGGTCCTGGTGAAAATAAAAAATTAAAAAAAAAATCGATTTGCTGAAAATTTGAATAGATTTGACCTCTCAACTCAATTCAAGATTCCAAATCGATTTTTTTTCCCCCAGCCCTAGGCATAGCAAGGCTGACCGTTACAAGCATGACTCCCACAGGCATGATGGTACTTGTAGTTCCGCAAAACAGCTGGAGGGCCGCCAGTTTGACGCCCCTGATAAAGAGTACCTGTCATGCTGTATTGTTATCGCAAAAGGAGGTTTACACTCCTTGCGATAGCAATAAAAGTTATAAAAACATTTTTTTTAAAAAAGGGACAGTGTAAAAATGTAAAAAAAAAAAGTAATAAAATAAATGTAAAAAAACATTTTTTTTTTCAAAGGGACAGTGTAAAAAAAAAAAAAAATTGTACAATAAATTTAAAAAAAAAAAAGTTTTTTCTTTAAAGCGCCCTATCACCGCATTCCCACGCGCAGCGGTGAACAAATACTTTGTGTTTTTCCAAGATGAGTGGGGGGCGCCATAAAGAATTATTGGCACCACTGCGCATCTGCAAAAGAGGCCGCGCATCGTATGCGTTGCGGGAAAAGCACGCGATTTTGTGTCATGTTCCCACAAAGCACTGCTGTGCACCACGACTGCGATGCCATTAAAGTTCATGTGCGTCCCAATACTTTTGACAACATAGTGCATCATTGCTTCACAAACGACGCATCAAAATTTGGTGTTGATATCAACCTATATTGATTGGATTATTTACATTAAAGCCAATCACTATCACAAAGCTTGCAAAGATCAAAAAAAGCAATAAATGCGATTTGGATGTTCTCATTAGGACCGGCATGTCTCGCTATAATTAATAGGATTCATCAGTGGATTGAGTGACGTGGGGGATTAATTCGCCATTGATGGCATCAAAAAAAGATTTTATGTTTTTCTCACTGCGAGAATAAATTGGCTTCTTTTGAGGGTTTTTTGTGTTTTTTTTTTTGTGTTTTTTTTTTTTTGCCTTCCTCTAGATTAACTTGTAGTATATTTCATCCTTGCCTGCTATGGTACCTTTATATTTTTTTTACACCCCCCCAAAAGAGCTCTACCTGGAACAACATTTACCAGCGGATTATGATACAATGGCTGTTATTGGATTTCAGGGATTCCCAGTTAAAGTCGGGATTAACCTGTCAGTGCGATGTGACTTTTCTTCCCGTTTTTGACTGCTACCCGAGTCGCTAATCTCCCTCTGAATTCCCTGATTAAATCTCCTGTTTTGCACAGGCTGCTAATTCCAACAGCTGCTTGATTTGGATAATGAGGGGATCGGGTTACGCGGTTGCTGATCCGCGTTTTGGCATCCGCCGCACCAAAAATTTTACTGGATTGGATATTCGCGAGATTTATCATTTATTAAGGAGAAAGCAAGAATGGCATAAAATATCCAAATAGGAAACATTGTCTTGTTTTCCACCATCACTATATTAGTATGACATAGAAAAGTGTGTAAAGCAAAAAAAAAAAAAAAAAAAGGGGACTTTTGATTGTGGAAGTCGAGGATAGTCCACATCATGAGAACTTGTAAAGTATAGAAACTTTTGTTTCATTAATTGCCAAACTAAAAAGGAACTCAGTAACATAACCTGCATTCTTAAAAAAACAGAAAACTCCTGATGGAGGATATTAACATACAGTGTATCAAAATATACAGTGGGGCAAAAAAGTATTTAGTCACCACCAATTGTGCAAGTTCTCCCACTTAAAAAGATGAGAGAGGCCTGTAATTGTCATCATAGGTAGACCTCAACTATGAGAGACAAAATGTGGAAACAAATCCAGACAATCACATTGTCTGATTTTTGAAAGAATTTATTTGCAAATTATGGTGGAAATTAAGTATTTGGTCAATATCAAAAGTTCATCTCAATACTTTGTTATATATCCTTTGTTGGCAATGACAGAGGTCAAACGTTTTCTGTAAGTCTTCACAAGGTTGTCACACACTGTTGCTGGTATGTTGGCCCATTCCTCCATGCAGATCTCCTCTAGAGCAGTGATGTTTTGGGGCTGTCGCCGGGCAACACGGACTTTCAACTCCCTCCAAAGGTTTTCTATGGGGTTGAGATCTGGAGACTGGCTAGGCCACTCCAGGACCTTGAAATGCTTCTTATGAAGCCACTCCTTCGTTGCCCGGGCGGTGTGTTTGGGATCATTGTCATGCTGAAAGACCCAGCCACGTTTCATCTTCAGTCCCCTTGCTGATGAGAGGAGGTTTGCACTCAAAATCTCACAATACATGGCCCCATTCATTCTTTCATGTACACAGATTAGTCGTCCTGTTCCCTTTGCAGAGAAACAGCCCTAAAGCATGATGTTGCCACCCCCATGCTTCACAGTAGGTATGGTGTTCTTTGGTTGCAACTCAGCATTCTCTCTCCTCCAAAAACAACGAGTTGTGTTTCTACCAAACAGTTCTACTTTGGTTTCATCTGACCATATGACATTCTCCCAATCCTCTTCTGGATCATCCAAATACTCTCTAGCAAACCTCAGACAGGCCCGGACATGTACTGGCTTAAGCAGGGGGACACGTCTGGCACTGCAGGATCTGAGTCCCTGGCGGCGTAGTGTGTTACTGATGGTAGCCTTTGTTACGTTGATCCCAGCTCTCTGCAGGTCATTCACTAGTTCCCCCCGTGTGATTCTGGGATTTTTGCTCACCGTTCTTGTGTTCTTTTTGACCCCACGGGGTGAGATCTTGCGTGGAGCCCCAGATCGAGGGAGATTATCAGTGGTCTTGTATGTCTTCCATTTTCTAATTATTGCTCCCACAGTTGATTTCTTTACACCAAGCTGCTTGCCTATTGCAGATTCAGTCTTCCCAGCCTGGTGCAGGTCTACAATTTTGTTTCTGGTGTCCTTCGACAGCTCTTTGGTCTTCACCATAGTGGAGTTTGGAGTGTGACTGTTTGAGGTTGTGGACAGGTGTCTTTTATACTGATAACAAGTTCAAACAGGTGCCATTAATACAGGTAATGAGTGGAGGACAGAGGAGCCTCTTAAAGAAGAAGATACAGGTCTGTGAGAGCCAGAAATCTTGCTTGTTTGTAGGAGACCAAATACTTATTTTCCACCATAATTTGCAAATAAATTCTTTAAAAAAAAAATCAGACAATGTGATTGTCTGGATTGGTTTCCACATTTAGTCTCTCATAGTTGAGGTATACCTATGATGACAATTACAGGCCTCTCTCATCTTTTTAAGTGGGAGAACTTGCACAATTGGTGGTGACTAAATACTTTTTTTCCCCACTGTATATATTCTTAAAAAAAAAAATCCAAATTGAGGATATTTACATATAGAATATAGAGTATATAGAGATTAAGCAAAGGTTACGTTACTTAGCATATCACCCAAACAATACATAGTTGCATATTAGGTGAGGTTGAAAAAAGACACAAGTCCATCAAGTCCAACCTATGTGTGTGATTATGTGTCAGTATTACATTGTATATCCACAGGTGTGCGCAGCCTAATGCATTAGGGTGTGCACCCTTAAGCTCAAACACACATGCATGTGTATGTATCTACATATATATGACCCCAGCACACTGATCTCCCTGCTGGCACAGTGAAAGAGAAAAGGATAAACACTTCTCTTATGGCAGAGCCGGTAAGAGGGAGATCTTTCCCATGATCCTGTTGCTACACAGAACGAAAACACTAATGCGCATGGGGGGATTAGGGTGTGCCTGGGCACACCCGGCACACCCTGTGCGCACGCCTATGTGTATATCCCTGTATGTTGTGGTCGTTCAGGTGCTTATCTAATAGTTTTTTGAAACTATCGATGCCCCCCCGCTGAGACACATCCTTGCTGAATTCCACATCCTTGCCGCTCTTACTGTAAAGAACCCTCTACGTAGTTTAAGGTTAAACCTCTTTTCTTCTAATTTTAATGAGTGGCCACGAGTCTTGTTAAACTCCCTTCCACGAAAAAGTTTTCTCCCTATTGTGGGGTCACCAGTACGGTATTTGTATATTGAAATCATATCCCCTCTCAAGCGTCTCTTCTCCAGAGAGAATAAGTTCAGTGCTCACAACCTTTCCTCATAACTAATATCCTCCAGACCCTTTATTAGCTTTGTTGCCCTTCTTTGTACTCGCTCCATTTCCAGTACATCCTTCCTGAGGATTGGTGCCCAGAACTGGACAGCATACTCCAGGTGCGGCCCTTTGCAATCTCCTCATTCTTTGTAACCAGATGTCCTTCCTCATTCTTTATGGGGCAAATATGGTCTGTCCTCCCTTTTTTACTGTTTACATACTGAAATAGTTTCTTGGGATTTTTTTTTGCGCTCCTCCGCTATGTGTCTTTCATGTTTTATCTTAGCCGTCCTTATTGCACCCTTACATTTCTTGTTGCATTTTTTATAAAGTCTGAATGCTGATGATGATCCCTCAACCTCATATTTTTTGAAGGCCTTCTCCTTTGCTTTTATATGCATTTTTACATTGGAGTTAAGCCATCCAGGACTTTTGTTCGCTCTTTTAAATTTATTACCCAATGGGATGCATTGGCTAATGCCCTTATTTAATATGCTCTTAAAGCAAACCCATCTCTCCTCCGTGTTCTTTGTTCCTAAGATTTTATCCCAATTTATGCCTTTCTGCAAAGCTTGTAGTTTAGGGAAGTTGGCTTTTTTGAAATTCAGTGTCTTTGTATTCCCCTTAAGTTTCCTATTTGTGTGATTTATACTGAAGCCAATACAACATTACTGTGGGGCACTTGTCAACGCATTTCCAGGTCTTCCTCCAAGGGTTCCTTAAACTGTGGCTGATTGACCTCCCATCTGAAGGTGCCTGAATGGTTCTGGGGTCCTCTGGAGGTTGCTAGAGGTTCCTTAAACTGTAGCTTATTGACCTCCCATCTGATGGTGCCTAAATTGTTCTCAGGCTCTCCAGAGGTTGCTAGGGGTTCTTTAAACTGTGGCTGATAGACCTCCCATCTGAAGGTGCCTGTATGGTTCTGGAGTCCTCTGGAGGTTGCTAGGGGTTCCTTAAACTGTTGTTAATTGACCTCCCATCTGATGGTACCTGCATGGTTCAGGCATCCCCCAGAGGTTGCTAGGGGTTCAATAAACTGTGGCTTATTGAACTCCCATCTCACCATCCCTATATTAGTATGCCATGGTTAAGTCTGTACAACAAAAAAGGGACTTTGATTGTGGAAGTCAAGGAAAACTTGTATTTGTTTTTTTGCCAAACTAAAAAAAACTCAATATAATGTATTCTTTAAAAAAAATCCAAACAGAGGATATTCACATATAGAATATAGAGTATATGGAGATTAACCAAAGGTTATGTTACATAGCATATCACCCAAACAATGCAACATTACTGTAGGGCCCTTGAGGACACGTTTCCCGGTCTTCTGCTTGCTCAGGACTGGGCTTTCATCTCCCATATATATGTAACACAGTAGATCAGCCATTCTCAACCAAGGTTCCATGGAACCCTAGGGTTTCTCCAGAGGTTGCTAGGGGTTCCTCCAGAGATTTCTAGGGGTTCCTTGAGCTGTGACCGATTGACCTCCCATCTGATGGTGCCTCCATGTCTCTGAGACCAATGCCACTTGGCAAAGTCAGAAGCATTTTGATCATTACTGTAAGGTGGGCATTCTTCCCATTAGTTTGTAGAGAAGAAAAAGTCCATCAAGTACTTAAAACGGCAGAGCCACCCATTGTGATATGGGTTATTTCTTTATAAATAGGTCAGGATAATCCGATTTTGATGAACATCGGGTTTGTTTACTACACCTAAGATGCATTTTGTCAAAATGGGGGCCCTTGTTGACACTATTCATGGTCTGTTTCCTCAGGACCAGGCTTTCATCTCCCATACATATGTAACACACAGTAGATCAGCCATTCTCAAGGTTCCATGGAACCCAAGGACAGGCTGCAGAACAAAATATACGAACATAAAATATGTATTTTGCTCCAATTACCGATTAGATGGATTCTGAAACAAATCATCTGCTGTGTGTTACATATGTATGGGAGATGAAGGCCCAGAGGAAGCAGAAGATCATGAAATGTGTCAACAGGGGCCCCCATCTTTAAAAGCATCAGGTTTGCTTTGCAAAGTTTATTTACAAAACGCATCTTTGGTGTAGTGAATAAACCTGACATTCATCAGAACACCTCCAAGCTGCCATATTGCATTACATTTCACAGAAAATTACAGCGCTGCAGATTAAAAAGAAAAAGGTAATTTCTAATAGCATTGAATTACAATATGACTTGAGTTGCAATTATATACTGTATGATATATATATATATATATATATATATATATATATATATATAGATAGATAGATAGAGAGAGAGAGAGAGAGAGAGAGAGAGAGAGAGAGATTTTTTTCCCACAAAAGTGGAGTTACTCTTTAACGTGGTTGTAACCCTAAGAATATTAAATAAAAATGCTCCTGATCCTTTAAGGCACAAGATATAGCACAGTGCTTTAGCTGTGTCAGTTGTCCCTCTCCATGTTGTACAATACCTGGTTGATCCTGCCTGTTCCTGTCTTCCCCTCTGTAAACTGACCACGTTTATCATGGCTGCTGATCTCTGATAGTTTGTTCAGTTTACATGCCTCCGTTATCCAGCTCTCTCCTCAGCGCCTCTGCATCTCCCCCTTCCCTCTCTCTTCCGTAGTCTGTGAATGCGAACCGGATCTCCACCCCGCCCCTGCCGAGATAGAACAATGCATCTCCCCTGATTCTGCTCCTCGTCCTCCTGTTTGTTAACCAGTTCCCACCCAGGCCAAATCTCACACTTTTTTCTCTCTCTCTCTCTCTCTCTCTCTTTCTCGAGAGAGAGAGAGAGAGAGAGAGAGAGAAAGAGAGATAAAACTTAAATGATTTTTTTTTGCACACAAACACTATAAAATACCCAACCTTTCATTGTAACTTTCTAGAGAGAGGCTGCAGCAGGGGCTGATATGAGTCAGGCTTTCGTGAACACAGGGCACGGACACTGGACATGAACTTCACAGACACCAGAATTTCTATGAGGCCGGTTTCACACTGATAAGAATTGAATGCTGGCTTCCCCGCGTCCAGTTCGCATGGCAGGAGACCAGGAGTGGCCGGTCCATAAGGAGCACAGGGGCGCTGCCCCCCTATTTTGCATGTGTGGCACCGGACTCATAGAAACTTCTATGAGTGTTTTTTTTTTCTTTTCAAGCCACATGATTAGAGCAAGAGGCTATAATTGGCTTGAAAAAGGTTAGGCTCAGAGCACTGCGCCCCGAACCCACCCACTTGTGATTCGCTATTGTCTTCCTGCTTCTCCTCCACAGCCAATCAGGACAGGAGGCAGATTGGCGTTGTTTCGGAGGAGAAGTCGAGGAAGCTGCCGCGCCTCCACCATAGAGGGGTGAGTGCGGATCTGGGGGGGGGGGGTAGATTGCCGTCTCCCCCCCCAAAAAAAAAAGTTTAGCACCAGCTGCCACTGCAGGAGAGTGGAGCCGGTTCACAAACATCCGGGGCGGCCGCGGAGCACACTGGAAAAGGGTCTTGTGTATCTTTGGATCCATTTCAGGTGCAAATTCAGCCAAAGAATCGGACCCGATTCGCACTTGAAACGGTGTACAGGGACGCACCGGACCCCATGTTGTGAGCCGTGTCCCATTCACAGCACTCCAATGCTGTGATCTTTGTAAGAGGTTACAAATACCTGGAAGTGTTCCACAAAACTTAGCATGTGCTCATTATAAAAATCTGATGCAAGGTCTTCCCAAAAAAAAAAAAATCTAAAGTGAGTTTGTAACTGATCTCAGATTCTTGCATTCATTAGCTCCAATGGATCTAAAGACCGGCAATACAAAAAAAATCGCAGGCGGAGGTCATTCTAACGCGGAAACTCGTGTTCTTTGTCTGACAGACGTGTCGGTTTAATTCGGGAAAATATTGTGTGTTTTTTTTTTCTTTTTTTCTTCACGACTTTATTAAAAGGTTTTCTTTTCGCTGCACAAAATGTCATCCTGCTCCTCGGGTTCCTCGTCTTTTACGCTTTCTGTGCAGAATTCGGAGTTTGAAGTTGGGATGAGCAAACTGTGAAGGTGAAAAGTTCATTCTTAAATCCGACTCCAGTAAAAAAAAAAAAAAATTCCCAACTCAGCGAGTTGGCTACAGGCGGCGGCGATTCTTCAGCACATGTAAAAATAGCGCTTTCTATACAGATTGGAAGACGGAAAGGAATTTTCTTTATAGAGGAAGGCGAGTCGTTCTAATGTCCTTTACAACATCAGTATAAGCGTACAGGTGACTATACCCCCCAATGTCTCCATAAAGAGGACCTATAACTTCCCATCGTATCACATGGGGGGGGATTGTTAACCCACTGGCAATAGCATTAAAAAAAAAAAAAAAAAAAAAAAAAAAGGAAGAAGAAGAAGAAGAAGAAGAAGAAGAGTTATAGAAATTAAATACAAATAAATAAATAAAATGTAAAGGTAAAGTACCCTTGTCACATTGCACACATCCCATATAAAAAGCGCAGCATAAGGTTAGCACGTTACGTCAAAGTGTTACTAAACCAAGGAGCCTGCATTCACTATATCTGATCTCCCCAGGAGCCTGCATTCACTTTATAGGTTGGACTTGATGGACTTGTGTCTTTTTTCAACCTCACCTACTATGTAACTATGTAACTATATCTGGTCTCCCCAGGAGCCTGCATTTACTATATCTGCTCTCCCCAGAAGCCTGCATTCACTATATCTGGTCTCCCCAGGAGCCTGCAGTCACTATATCTGGTCTTCCCAGGAGCCTGCAGTCACTATATCTGGTCTCCCCAGGACTCTGCATTCACTATATCTGCTCTCCCCAGGAGCCTGCATTCACTATATCTGCTCTCCTCAGGAGCCTGCATTCACTATATCTGCTCTCCTCAGGAGCCTGCATTCACTATATCTGCTCTCCCCAGGAGCCTGCAGTCACTATATCTGGTCTCTCCAGGACCCTGCATTCACTATATCTGCTCCCCCCAGGAGCCTGCAGTCACTATATCTGGTCTCTCCAGGAGCCTGCATTTACTATATCTTCTCTCCCCAGGAGCCTGCATTCACTATATCTACTCTCCCCAGGAGCCTGCATTCACTATATCTACTCTCCCCAGGACTCTGCATTCACCATATCTGCTCTCCCCAGGAGCCTGCATTCACTATATCTGCTCTCCCCAGGACTCTGCATTCACTATATCTGCTCTCCCCAGGAGCCTGCATTCACTATATCTGGTCTCCCCAGGAGCCTGCATTCACTATATCTGTTCTCCCCAGGACCCTGCAGTCACTATATCTGATCTCCCACAGTACACAGAACATGGAAATGCAATTATTTTAGTAAATATAAAACTGCTTAATACCTTTTTCCATCAGCAGTATATAGTATATCCTATCATAGGTGTGCGCAGCCTACTGCATTAGGGTGTGCACCCCAAAGCTCAAACACACATGCGTGTGTATATATGTATATAAACTGATGGTGTCAGTAGAGCAGTGGAGGATATCAGTAGGGCAGTGGATGGTGTCAGTATTTTTATTTTTTATTATTTTATTTTTTACAATTTAATTTTATTAATTTATTAAAATGTATGTATTAGTTATTTTAATTTAAATTATTAAGTATTTAATGTATTTGTTTTACTATTTTTTTTTTGGAGGGCTTTGGTGAAATATCAGGGATTAAAACAGGGGGAATGTGCGCCACAGGGGGTGATTAGGGTGTGCCCAGGCACACCTGGCACACCCTGTGCGCACGCCTATGTATCCTATGAGGCTGCAGGACTCCTGACCCTCTGTCTGGACAGTGCTTATTGGTCCTGTGCTGATCACATGCACCCTCCCAAGAAAAAAAAATCTCTCTAACAATACACACCAAACTGAGCATATGCAGAGAGCCCACAAGGCTTTGTAATGTCAAGAGATAGATTGGGGACAGTGGAAGAAGGGGAGGATCAGACAAGACAGGATCAAACAGCCTTTTTACACAATGCAGTATAGCAGGTTCCACAGTGAATGTAACAAGCATGCTTTACTGTATATACAGACATTTTACCGTTGTGGGTTTATTAACACTTTAACATCACTTTTGCTACACATATGAGGCATCGTCCAAATCCTGGAGTGAGAGCAATAATTCTAGGGCAATAATGCATGGACTACTCTAAACCTGCTTTCAAAGGCTTTTAAAGCGTCTCCTATGAGGAATTTTGTCTACCATAGTCATTTGCGCTGTCATGGGCGTGTTCAATTTCAAAACTTGACATGTTTGGTATCTACTTACTCAATGCAATCTCATCTTTTATACAGTGGGGGAAATAATTATTTAGAGAAGTGTGGGGAGTGTTGGCAGCTGTCTATTTTAATCCACTTCATTTCTATTTATTAATTTTAGAAGCTCACAAGGTTTTTCACTTATTCACAAATAATTATTTTCCCCTCTGTATTTTACCAAAAACTGGAGTATAATGTTGCGTTTGTTTGCACTAAAATTAATTTCTGTATATTTTTCCCTGAAAATATGTGTTTCATAAACCGTGCAAATATCGTGTGACATACATAATTGTAACTACCGCTATTTTATTCTCCAGGGCCTCTACTTTCATATACTTTTTTTGGGGCGGGGTTACAGTAATTTCCAGCAAAAAATGCAGAATTTAACGTGTGCAAAAAATTGCCCTGATTTCCCTGCAAGGCGAGGCAGGGTGGCCTACACAGGGAGGTACTAGAGCCGGGTCAGGTAGTAGAGAGAGAGAGAGAGAGATATGAAGAAGCTTTGGGAGGGGGGGTTGGGGTTCCACACTGTGCATAGTGCACTCCCAATCTCTGCACTCTGTACACAACACACATCTAAACTCTGTATTCTGGACACAACGCACTCCTAAACTCTGCACTCTACACAGCACACATCTAAACTCTGCACTCTGTACACAGCACACATCTAAACTCTGCACTCTGTACACAGCACACATCTAAACTCTGCACTCTGTACACAACGCAACCCTAAACTCTGCACTCTGTACACAACGCAACCCTAAACTCTGAACTCTGTACACAACGCAACCCTAAACTCTGCACTCTGTACACAACGCAACCCTAAACTCTGCACTCTGTACACAACGCAACCCTAAACTCTGCACTCTGTACACAGCCTAAACCTAAACTCTGCACACAGCACAACCCTAAACTCTGCACTCTGTACACAGCACAACCCTAAACTCTGCACTCTGTACACAGCGCACCCCTAAACTCTACACTCTGTACACAGGGCACCCCTAAACGCTGCACTCTGTAGACAGCGCACCCCTAAACTCTGAACATAGTGCACCCCTAAGCCTGCACTCTGTACACAGCGCACCCCTAAACTCTGCACTCTGTATACTGCACACCCCTGAATGCTGTACTCTGTTACACACTCCTGAACCCTGCACTCTGTACACAGCGCACCCCTAAACTCTGCACTCTGTATGTAACGCACTCCTGAACCCTGCACTCTGTAATGCACTCCTGAACTCTGCACCCTGTACATAGCGCACCCCTAAACCCTGCACTCAGTACACACAGCGCACCTCTAAACCCTGCACTCTGTATAAAGTGCACCCCTAAACTCTGCACTCTGTACATAGTGCACCCCTAAACTCAGCATATAGCACACCCCTGAACACTGCACCCTGTATGTAATGCACTCCTGAACCCTGCACTCTGTACATAGCGCACCCCTAAACGCTGCACTCTGTACACAGCGCACCCCTAAACTCTGCACATAACGCACTCCTAAACTCTGCATGCAGCGCACCTCAGATACAACCGGCCCTTCCAGGGCAAAATATACTGCTAATGCGGCCCACAATGAAATGGAGTTGCCACCCCTGGCATAAAACATCCAGAGAGACCTCATGATCGTTGCGAAGGTTTGGGCCACCTAAAGAAACTCGAGAACAAAAGTATTTTTCCATTCATACTCAAAAAAGGAGACTTTTTTACGCTTAAAAAAAAATAAGATAAATTATAAAAAAAAATTTAGCTGCAAAGGAAGACTCATGTGAAGGTGATGTTCAGCTTTCATTTCCGAAAATAACGGCTCCTATAGCAAATAACGATCGTTCTAGCTTACCGGATTGAGCCTAATGGCCATTATAATTGCAAGAAACACTTTTCTTTTTGACTGGAGGATTACTTAAAAGTTTTTTCTTTGTGTTGCATTGTTTCCTCTTGTTATATCATTTATATGTATTTTGCAGTTTGTATTCTGGCACGAGGATAATTTCTTGAAGCGTTTTTTTTTTGTTCTAAATCCTTTCACTGTTGCCTCAAAATCCGGTACTGCAAACAAAAGAACCGTGTTCCAGGTTTAATTTGTTTTCCCAGCGGTCGCTTTAGTTCTTTGAAATGACTTATGTTTGAAATGTTGTGCGATATGTGTAGTTATCGCAAGCCAATTAGCATTACATGGTGTGCTTGTGGGCTGATGTATGGCAAGAGCAAGAGAGAAATCCCAAGTCTGCCCTCTTGTGTCTGAGTCTAGTATTACACAACAAAGATTATAATGTAAAATTAGATCTCCCACCCAAAAACAAAAAAAATAAGTAAAAATAAATACAGGCCATTGTTTAAAAAGAGTGCATATTGGACTAAATAAATCCCAATTTGATATAGGGTCACATATTTAACCACTTACTGACGGCAGTGAGTAAATATACATCCTATAAGCAATTGGTTATACCAGTCTTGTGGCTGCAGCTCCAGCCATGATCTTGGTGTTATTTGTTTCCAGCTGGCAACCTACAGCCACCCAATCTTTTTTTAAAAGATACTGAGAAGGTCCACCCTCCACCCCCTGCTGCTGCCTGCGTGGGTTTCTTGGCTCTCCTGTCTCTCTATGGAGCCCAATTACCGCAGTAAATGGCCAGGATCACTTTACACGGATGAAGCTGGAAGCGAGGATGATTTTGTCACTTCTGGTTCTGAAGCGGTCATCACCTGGCTTGTTACAGCCAGGGGAGCAGCTAATCCACCACAATCTGTGCTGGACATCAGGGGTCTAATAGACCTCTGATAGACTCATCATTGGCACCGCACACTCAATGAATGCAAAGCGCTTTAAATTGGATGAGCTGGAGATTGTGTTGTCACTATCTTGTCTCTCTGCCTCATCCAATCAGAGAAGGATTTGAATGATTTGAATTCACTGGGAAAATGCAAAGTGTTCCCTGAATGGCGCCCACGCTGAGTGAGTACAACTTGGGAGCATGGAGACACCTGATGCAAAAGGGGGACTCTACGGGGGGGCACCTGATGCAAAAGGGGGACTCTACGGGGGGGCACCTGATGCAAAAGGGGGACTCTACGGGGGGGCACCTGATGCAAAAGGGGGACTCTACGGGGGGGCACCTGATGCAAAAGGGGGACTCTACGGGGGGGCACCTGATGCAAAAGGGGGACTCTACGGGGAGGCACCTGATGCAAAAGGGGGACTCTACTAGGGGGAACCTGATGCAAAAGGGGGACTCCATTGGGGACACCTGATGCAAAAGGGGGACTCCATTGGGGACACCTGATGTAAAGGGGGACTCCATTGGGGACACCTGATGTAAAGGGGGACTCCATTGGGGACACCTGATGTAAAGGGGGACTCCATTGGGGACACCTGATGTAAAGGGGGACTCCATTGGGGACACCTGATGTAAAGGGGGACTCCATTGGGGACACCTGATGTAAAGGGGGACTCCATTGGGGACACCTGATGTAAAGGGGGACTCCATTGGGGACACCTGATGTAAAGGGGGACTCCATTGGGGACACCTGATGTAAAGGGGGACTCCATTGGGGACCCTGATGTAAAGGGGGACTCCATTGGGGACACCTGATGTAAAGGGGGACTCCATTGGGGACACCTGATGTAAAGGGGGACTCCATTGGGAACACCTGATGTAAAGGGGGACTCCATTGGGAACACCTGATGTAAAGGGGGACTCCATTGGGAACACCTGATGTAAAGGGGGACTCCATTGGGAACACCTGATGTAAAGGGAGACTCCATTGGGAACACCTGATGTAAAGGGAGACTCCATTGGGAACACCTGATGTAAAGGGGGACTCCAATGGGAACACCTGATGTAAAGGGGGACTCCATTGGGAACACCTGATGTATAGGGGGACTCCATTGGGAACACCTGATGTAAAGGGGGACTCCATTGGGAACACCTGATGTAAAGGGAGACTCCATTGGGAACACCTGATGTAAAGGGGGACTCCATTGGGAACACCTGATGTAAAGGGGGACTCCATTGGGAACACCTGATGTAAAGGGGGACTCCATTGGGAACACCTGATGTAAAGGGGGACTCCATTGGGAACACCTGATGTAAAGGGGGACTCCATTGGGAACACCTGATGTAAAGGGGGACTCCATTGGGAACACCTGATTCAAAGGGGGACTCAACTGAGAACATCTGATGTAAGGGGGATTCTACTGGGGACACTTGATGTAAAGAGGAATGATACTGGGGACACCTGATGTAAAGGGGGACTCTACTGGGGACTCCACCTAGCAGGGAGGGGGGCTCAATTTGCCATCTTCGCCCTGGGTGTTGCATGACCTTGTCCCAGCACTGCCATCTAGTGATGCAAATGTGTGGTGTGTGGGTGATAAAGCCCATACGTGTGTGTTACACGCGGAGAAACAGGTTAGGCTCCTCTGTTTGTAAATGGATGCAGAAATTGCTAATTTTCAAATATCAGCACAGACTGCTCCGGTGCTGATTATCAAGGCAGATCCTTCCAATTACAGATCAGTTTGAGAGAGGACGTGGCTTCCTTCAGAACAGAGAAAGGTATGAATCTGCAGAAATGTTTGCTCAAATCCTTGCCAGGGATAGAACGTAGCTGGAGGGGGTTGTCTTTTAGAGTTACAGAAGGAGAGCTGACATGGTCTGGAAGAAGAAGAAATGTTCAATACAAATTGTAGCAGAAAATTAAAGCCGGTTTTACTGAATGTCGTTGTCCTGCTGGAAGGTGAACCTCCGCCCCAGTCTCAAGTCTTTTGTAGACTCTAACAGGTTTTCTTCTAAGATTGTCCTGTATTTGTCTCCATCCATCTTCCCATCAACTCTGACCAACTTCCCTGTCCCTGCTGAAGAAAAACATCCCCACAACATGATGCTCCCACCACCATGTTTCACGGTGGGGATGGAACTTTTAGGCCAAAAACTTCAATTTTGGTCTCATCTGACCAGAGCACCTCCTTCCACATGTTTGCTGTGTCCTCCACATGGCTTCTCACAAACTACAAACAGGACTTCTTATGACTTTCTTTCACCAATGTCTTTCTTCTTGTCACTCTTCCATAAAGGGCAGATTTGTGGAGAACACGACTAATAGTTGTCCTGTGGACAGATTCTCCCACCTGAGCTGTGGATCTCTGCAGCTCCTCCAGAGTTACCATGGACCTCTTGTAGGGTTGCCACCTGTCTGGTATTCACCCAGACTGTCCCGGTTTTGAATCATGTGCTCGGGTTTCAGCCTGCCCGGTGACTCCTGATGATGTCAGACGTTACTGATGAAACGCCTCGGGTCGTAGGGCACATCATTTTCGCTAGTTGGAACGCAGGTGGAATGCAAACGGCATACCTGCATGCCTTTTGGATTTGGACAAAGTGTTTTTAGTATGTTTTATGCCGATGCTTCTCATGAAATAAAGGGATTTTTTGATACTACGCAACGAGGAGCCCCTTCTTTTTTATCTTTTAAACATATGACCAATCGTTGGAGTATATCGGGCCGTGGACCAGTCTCCCTTTAGAAGGTACACTTCCATTGGTATCTGCGCTTGATTAGACCACCTGTAATGGGTATTTTTGTATGTATATTTTGAGTATTCAGAGCGCGGTTTGAAATTTGATTTCTTTAACACATTATTCACACTGAGCTGTGGCTGGAAAGCTTCACAATGCAGTGGCTCTCAAAGTGCCGACATTCAGAATGCTGAACTTTTCAGACGCTCTACCTTCAGTAACCCCCTCCCATATAGGGAGTGTAGGCGGGATAAGTCAAATTGCTTCAGCCACGGGGGCACTGCATAGAAGAATACTGTATTCCGAAAGGCTAGGCGTAGGCAAGGGTGAGGCGGGCAGTTCCACTGTCTGGAGTTGTTGCTGTGGCATGCGGTTGATGTGCGGTTCTCATGGCATGTGCAGAGAGGATGATGCTGGCTCAGAGGATGATGAGTGCAGGAGTGAAGAAGGTGTTGTCTCGGGCATGCACCAAGGAAGGTAAGGGTGAAGGAGGCAACATGCCCAAGTATTCTACTCTCTGCAACAGTGGCGGCCCGTCCATTAGGGGCACCTGAGCGCCGCCACCCCTCTATCCATGGCCGCCACCCCCCATGCTCTATCCACAGCCGCTATTTTGACAGAACACTGCCACCCCCTATTGCCACCCCATATTCATGCGTTCGGCTCCTTTCAGGACACTGGGCACATGAATTACAGCAGGAGGGTTTTTTTTTTTTTTTAAGCCCTTGATTAGATCTAATCGGCTTCAAAATAGGGTGGGCTCGTGGCACAGGGCATTGCACTATGAGCCCACCCATGTGTTACAACAGTGAATGAATGTTTTCTATTGAAACACTGATCCTCAATCTGGCAAATCAGAAGCAGGTCTAAGACCTGTTTTCCGATTGGCCCAAAAAGAGAAGATTACCAATTGGCCGCCGAGGAGGAGGGAGGAAGCGGGAGCCACCGCGATGCCCATGGAGAGCAGGGGAAGGGGAAAGCCGCTGCCACCGGCGAGCAAGGGAAGCCGCCGGTGAAGCCTGGGAAAAGTGCTGCCCACCATAGATGGGGTAAGTGCACCAGACCCACCCAACCAACCGATCGGCCACCACTGCTGTGCAATAAACTCATGGCACGGTGTACAATATACTACTTCGCTGTCACCAACTCCTAATATTATAGATACTTGCTGCTCACATCCAAAAGTGTTCCCAAATTCCACAACTAAATATATAAAAAGATTCATGGTGTTGCACTACCCTTTAACCACGTGTAGAAAACAGATTGAAATAAATTATATTACAAAAAAAAGTGGTAATGGAATACACAATCCAGATGAACTGCATATAAAAAAAAAAATGGTAATTGGATCTACAATATCAGTGCTGCAAATCTAGTGATTAGAATAGAGCCATATAATGTGCTCAAACACGTTGAATACATAGACCAATGTTGTAAATTACAATAATAATCCACAATCTCAGTGCAGTGAATCATTAATAATAAGCAGGCTGCATGCTACAAATAAAAATGTATTATTGATGATTCACTGCACTGAGATTGTGGATTCAATTACCATTTTGTATGCAGTTCATTTATAATATTTCAACATGTGTGGTAATATTTGTGTATATTTGTATTTATGTATTTGCAGCACGGGGATTGTGTATTCAATTACCACTTTTTTATTATTTTTTTTTTTTTAAATATCTGTTTCTACAAGCGGTTAAAGGGTAGCGCAACACCCTTAATCTTTATAAACTCATGGCATCGCTGCAGACTGCTGACCAACTTTATGGTTTCTTAGTCATTGGGATACATATTTGCAGAATCAATTATCTATTGTGTAAAAAGTGAAAACAGCTGGTTGGAATGGCTGGTTATCCTGCTAAAAACGGACCGAGGGCTGCTCATAGGCGTTAGAGCGCCCCATAGATATTACAGCGCCCCATAAACATTAGAGCACCCCGTGAATGCTAGAGTGACCTATAGATGCCAGAGCACCCCATAGACAAAAGCAACCCATGGAGGTTAGAGCACCCCATAGACAAAAGCAACCCATGGAGGTTAGAGCACCCCATAGACAAAGCAACCCATGGAGGTTAGAGCACCCCATAGACAAAGCAACCTATGGAGGTTAGAGCACTAAATAGATGTTAGAGCACCCCGTGGATGCTAGAGTGACCCATGGACATTAGAGCATTCCATAAACAAAGCAACCTCTTCTGCGAAAAAGTTTTCTCCCTATTGTGGGGTCACCAGTACAGTATTTGTAAATTGAAATCATATCCCCTCTCAAGCGTCTCTTCTCCAGAGAGAATAAGTTCAGAGCTCGCAACCTTTCCTCATAACTAAGATCCTCCAGACCCTTTATTAGCTTTGTTGCCCTTCTTTGTACTCGCTCCATTTCCAGTACATCCTTCCTGAGGACTGGTGCCCAGAACTGGACAGCATACTCCAGGTGCGGCCGGACCAGAGCCTTGTAGAGCGGGAGAATTATCGTTTTATCTCTTGCGTTGATCCCCCTTTTAATGCCAATATTCTGTTTGCTTTATTAGCAGCAGCTTGGCATTGCATGTCATTGCTGAGCCTATCATCTACTAGGACCCCCAGGTCCTTTTCCATCCTAGATTCCCCCAGAGGTTCTCCCCCCCGTCTATAGATTGCATTCATATTTTTGCCACCCAAATGCATTATTTTACATTTTTCTACATTGAACCTCATTTGCCATGTAGTTGCCCACCCCATTAATTTGTTCAGATCTTTTTGCAAGGTTTCCACATCCTGCGGAGAAGTTATTGCCCTGCTTAGCTTAGTATCGTCCACAAATACAGAGATTGAACTGTTTATCCCATCCTCCAGGTCGTTTATGAACAAATTAAATAGGATTGGTCCCAGCACAGAACCCTGGGGGACCCCACTACCCACCCCTGACCATTCTGAGTACTCCCCATTTATCACCACCCTCTGAACTCGCCCTTGTAGCCAGTTTTCAATCCATGTACTCACCCTATGGTCCATGCCAACGGACCTTATTTTGTACAGTAAACGTTTATGGGGAACTGTGTCAAATGCTTTTGCAAAATCCAGATACACCACGTCTACGAGCCTTCCTTTATCTAGATGGCAACTCACCTCCTCATAGAAGGTTAATAGATTGGTTTGGCAAGAACGATTCTTCATGAATCCATGCTGAATCCATGTTGGATGAGGAGATCTGGCTCACAATCATCCTTTGACACTCAGTGCAGGACACTTGGCTTCCTCCACACCAAAGTGGTATAACAAGGTCTATAGGGAGCTGGCTTTAAGCACAGTAATGCTGGAAAGGAAAGGGGACTTTCGAAGATTGTTGCCACAAGGCTGGAAGTGCAGAAGGCTAGAACCTCAGTCATTCAGAAGAACATTTGTGAGGTCAGGTACTGAAGTTGGATGAGAAGACTTGGCTCTCCATTGGAGTTCCAATTCAACCCAAAGGTGTTCAGTAGGGGTGAGGTCAGGGCTCTGTGCAGATTATGTGAGTTCCTCCACACCAAACTCATCAAACCATGTCTCTATGAAGCTGGCTTTGTGTGCCTGCACTGTAGTATGGGGGGATGTCCACATACTTGTGGCAATATAGTGTACTTCTGTTGGCTAAGTAATACCTGCACTACATTTATGGCTGTAGGATTAGATTCAGGACCTGGGCAAAGACGAGGAGCACATGGCTTGGGAGCCTATACCTCGCTCTGCGTTTCTGGGACTCAGTCAATGCGGGCCAACAAAGTAAAAAGCGTGACTGTCCCAGCAAATCCGGGACAATTGACAAAGTATGGGGTTAGGGATAAAGGTTTATAGTTACAATTGGGAGTTTTAGGTGTCAAGGTGAAGGTTGAGCCCTGGTTAAAAAGTTGGATTTAAAGTCCATCTCCAAGGAAAAAATAAATCCTATGTTGGAGTTGGGCTGACCCTGGAGTAAAATGCTTGTTTAGGTCTAGGAAGCTGCAAAAAACAGCTTTACCTCCTGAACTTCCATTCCCCAGCAGCCGATGCTCTCTTCTACTTCCTTACATTCCGGTGGTGGACTGTTGGCCTCCTCACATCCAGTGCAGGGCTGTGGGCTCTGCACTAGACCTGATTACATCAGACCTCCGACTGCCAGAGCATAGGGGAGAAGAGGGAGAGGTCCTGTGGGAGTGGAGGATCGGGCAAGTGTAGAAACTGCTTTTTGGGGGAAGCCCCACTACAAGGAAGGTTTTTCCCTTTCACTGGAATTCAATGTGCATTTATTGGTAACATTTTTTTTGTATTGAGGAGAGTAAGGAAGGGTTACTCAAAAAAAAAACCCTGATGGGTTTTACTTCCTCTTTTTTCCCCTGCAAAGTAAATGCATAATGGGCTAGTATGCATCGCATACTAGCCCATTATGTGCCACTTACCTGCAATCGAAGCCTGCACTGTCCCCGCATCCATATTCGCCTCTCTTCCTTCCGGGGCCGCTGTGACTGGCCGGAGTCGCATGACGTCAGTCACGGCACGGAGGGCCGTTTCTTCACAGAGTATGCGCCAGTTACATCATCGGCACACTACAAGGTAAATATCTCCTGAACAGCGCACGTTTAGGAGATATTTACAGTACCTCTAGGTATGCCTTATTATAGGTTTACCTATAGGTACAACTTCTGCATTGGGGGTATACATCCACTTTAAAGATCTGGGTGAACCATTTTTGTATTTCCAGGTAAGAAAATGAATGTGCCGGAATATTATTTGCGTGCCAAGCACCAATGACCTATTTGCTCATCAACAATTTATTGATACAAAAAACTTCTCATGCCAAAATATTTTGTGCCAATGCTGCCGTGCCAAAATGTAGCATCAAAAATCTACTGCTACAATAATCAGAAAAAAAATGAAACACCAAAACACGTAGCCTGACATTACTTACGTTTACTGGCTACAAACGCAGTCGATGTAAGAGAGAGACTGCTGGAACTTGCTACGTACGTCAGCAACAGTTTAGCACTTTTGCCATTTTCAAGGAAACGATGATGCAGAATGCGTTTAGCTGATGTGTGTGGTTGCTAATGCGTGGTTTGACGCCAGAATGATCTCTCAATTTATTTAGACTGTAACATCAGAAAAACCCTGTGCTTACACCGTCTAGTACAGCCATCCAGAACTAGGGTTCCTTGAGAGGTTGCTAGGGGTACCAGGAGCCGGGGGGGTGGTTGACCTCCCATCTAATGGTGATGGCATGCAGTAGTCCTTGGGCCAACATCACTTGGCAGTGCCAGCAACAGGACAACACAGATCATTTTAGCGGTCATTCTGGCCACCACTGTAAGGGGCATTCGTTCCACTGACCTCCATTAAATTGGTTTTAGCATCAGCCAAGGTTCCCTAAATCCTGAAAACTTTTATAGGGGTTCCCATGCAGTTATAGAAGAATGTTAGGTACGGATAATCAGCTGGTACCATTCCAGTCAGTAGACTGTCAGTAAATATTAGGAACAATGGTCTGGCAATTACTTGACTGAGTTCCCTAATGTGTCCCTCATTTTGGTTTGATCTATATAGACATATCTATAAAAACATCTATAATGTTCTAGATTTATTTATTTGCTGATCTATATAGTTTTGACGTTTAAAAAATGGGCTAAATCTTTCATCCAATTTCTAAATTGCTACATTTGTAAATTTCAAGAGCCAGTATAAAGTAGACATGTGCAAACAGTTTCGTAACGAATCAAAATTCGGCCGAATTTTGCATCTTTCGGATGTCCGAATAAAAAAATAACTTCAACGAATGCGAAAGACATAATAACGAATATAACAAATTAATTCGATATGATTCGGTAATTCTCTAAAGATCTAATGAAACAAAAGGTCGACTCAAAGTAAATCTTACAGTCCAATCGGCTGATTAATTTTGTGCTGGAAGTTGGATTTTTGGCAAAGTGAATTCCTGAGAACTGAGTAGGAGGGTGTTGTATTGTATTTGAGCAGAGGAGAAGAGATATTGTCATTGTGTGTGTTAATAGATTCAATAAACAAACGACTTTCCAAACTATGAATCATTATCACAAATATATATATACACATGCATATATATCGAATTTCAACTAATACGAAAGTAATTATAGCGCATATAATGAATTAATTTGACATGATGCGAGATTCAGTATAACGAATCGACACTCTACGAATAATAACGAATTATCTGAAAACGAATTAACATTATTAACGAATATAACAGAACGAAATTACGGTATGTATTTTACGAATGACAACGAACCGAAACTAAACAAAATTTCCCATTGTGCACAAGTCTAGTACAAAAGGTATAGTAGTGGTAAAAAAAACAAAAAAAAAAAAAAAAACTTGTAGGTGTTAACTAACCATTTTTTAAAATTGAATTCTCCTTTAAAAACCACTTACAGACCTGAAGGATTTGCCCCTTTAATGACCGGGCCATTTTTTGCGGCACTGCCTCGTTTTAACTGACAATTGCGCGGTCGTGCGGCACTGTGCCAAAATAAAATTCACGTCCTTTTTTTTCCCCACAAAGAGAGCTTTCTTTTGGTGCTATTTGATCACCTCTGTGTTTTTTTATTTTTTGCACTATAAACAAAGAGCGACAATTTCGAAAAAAAAACTATAATTTTTTAGTTTTTGCTTATAATAAATCTCCAGAAAAAGCAAAAAACCAACCAAAAAAAAAAAAAACACATTTCTTTATCAGTTTAGGCCGATATATAATATTCTACATATTTTTGGTAAAAAAAAAGGAAAAAAACCCTGCAATAAGCATATATTGATTGGTTTGCGCAATATATATATTTCCATATCCAACCTATGCAATCCTCTAGTGTTATTTATCACGTTATTGTGACATTATTAATCTAATTCTAATCATGTTTTTATTGATACGCAGGTGGTGAGTTTTGCCAGCCTGAAGTTTGATAAGTCCGATGACTGGATGGTGCTCGGTGTCCTCTGGTGTTCCGTAGTACAAGCTCTTCTACTGCCGATGTTCCTGTGGGCCTGCGACCGCTACCGAGCAGACGTGAAAGCAGTGTGGGACAAGTGCATAGCTATCATGTCCAACGATGACGAAAACGAAGGTGAGAAATTAATTAGCGGCTGAAAATGCTTCCAGGAAAAACACAAAAATGGTGACTTCAGAACACATTCCTCTTCCATTTTACATGTTTAAGATTTAAAATGCAACCACAGAGCAGAGGCTGTAGCATTTGGAAGGGTTCATGCACACGGGCCGATTGAGCCATAAAGTGGAAGGTACAGCCTTGGCACCCAGAAGCCACAGGCGTTGCATACAGCCGTCTGTACAAATGAGTTACAGGATATGGCTGTGCATGGGTATACGCTGGTACTTGTGTAAATACCAGCATGGAGGAGGACAGCAATGGAGCTCTGATGTTTCTCGGTCTCTGAATTACCCAAATTTACCACCAAACCTCCCTTGTCATGTCCCAGCATGATTTTTTTTTCTTAGAGAAACATCTAATATTTCTTCCTGTTCGATCACCTTGTAAAATTCTTACAGGGGCTATAGAGGGGCTAATTTTACCACAAAAAACTGGGAAAACATATTGACCCGAGTATAAGACGAGGGTGAGAAATGCACAGCTACTGTAAGTGGAAAAGAGGGTCAACAAAGCCCATTTGCAGCCTCACTGTGCCCATTTGCAGCCATAGGTCCCCCGAACTTCAAACTCGGTAGTTAAGGGTTCCTAGATGCCCCCTAGCTGCAGACAAAATTTGGGGTCTCTGAACCCAAAGGGACCCGAAATGACATTGCTGCAGATGGACAGAGTTGACCAAATTTGGGGCCCCGTATCTTGAGGCCACTTGGTGCTAGGAACCCCAAATTTGGTGTGCAAACCCAGTGGAACTAGCACTACAACATATCCAAAGCTGGGGTTCCTAGCACATAGTTGCAATGAGATACGGGGCCCCAAATTCGGTTCGGAAAATGTCAAGCACTTTTCTGCAGCAAAGAATGACATTTTCCAAACCAAATTTGGGGCCCCGTATCTCGGGACTGCTTGCTGCTAAGAACTCCATCTTTGGATATGTTGTAGTGCCACTGGGTTTGCACACCAAATTTGAGGTTTCTAGCACCAAGTGGCCCCAAGATACGGGGTCCCAAATTCGGTTCAGAAAATGTCATTCTCTGCTGCAGAAAAGTGCTTGACTCGAGTATAAGCCGAGGGGGGCATTTTCAGCACAAAAAAAAAATGTGCTGAAAAACTCGGCTTATACGGTATAAGCCCGTCCCCAGAACTACATCTCCCAAGAGCTCGTCCCTATGCAGAGTGTTTGGGTGGCCCCTGGGAGTTGAAGCAGCAGCATAGTTCTGCTGGGAAATAAACACATTTGGAGAGGGACGGAGAAAGACGAGGATAGGTGGAACTCTGTAGGGGGCTGACAACGCTGCTTGAGATTTCATTGCAGCAAAGGCTCCGTGTTAGCAGCCCAATTAGGAACTTGGGAGCAAACTGGATTTTTTGGGAGATCCACAGGTATTGTTCTGTACTTGCATTTTAAAAGAATAAAACAGGGACATGCATGTTCATTCCAGGAGGTATTATGTCTACAGAGTTCTTCCTGTTCATTCATTCCATGCTGCAGAGATGGAGATTAAGGGCCGTGTCCTCAACCTCCTTTCTCTGTCTCAAAGGTGAAACATCAGAGATCTGTTTAGACCACTGATATTTAACCAAAGACCCCAACAGGGCTGCTAAAAAAAATGCAAAAAAAAAAAAAATTGTAAAAAAATTAAATAAAATGGTAAAAAATAATAAAAAAAAAGAAAAACAACACCATGCACTACTCTACTGAAAAAGTCCACTGCTCTGCTGACTGGCACTATCCACTGTTACGGTAGGTTAAGTTTATTTTTTTACAGTGACATTTGTTTTATTAGATTTTATAAGTTTTCCTTACTATTTAGTTTGGTCTTCATTTATAAAAAAAAATAAATAAATAAAGGGCGCCATCCCTTGTTATTCTTTGATCTGTTTAATGTTGTTCAGGTAGATCTCCACCTCTCAAAAAGGTTACTTACCCCTGCTCCAGTTCTCCAAATTCTTTTGAATTATCCTCTAAATATATAAATAAAAATCTGGAATAACGCTTTCGCCGCTTGGAGTATCTTGGCATGCAGTGAAAGCATTGGGTGGTAGTCGGGGAGGGGGGGGGGGCAGGTCAACTTTTGCATCTCACCCCACAAGCTTCAAACTACGCCTAAGAGAAAACAGAGAAGTGACAGGGTTTTTTGTTTTGGATTTGGGCTTTTTTTTGGGGGGGGGGGGGGGGGGGGGGGGGTCCCATTATCCCAAGCATGTTTGAAGCCGTTTACTGTTGACCTCTAACTGAATGTACACTTTTAGAAAGGTTTAATTTTAAAACACTGAGGAGTACATACAGATTACTACTGATTGTTATTGGGATTGAAATCCCTCTAAGTGAGCATTCACCTTTATACTCCAGAAAGTCAAGAATTTATAAACAGTTCTTTTCCTATATTTAATATCATTACTTATCTTTCTGTCCTTCATGTATATTCCTTGTGTTAAAAATATAGTTTGTCTGTTGTTGTAGATCACAGTCCTGATGGTGGTATCCATTCGGACCTCATCTATGAAAGGCCCTATGACTACAATTATGGGGGTGACCTCATGGCCATGGAACGCATTACAAAGTATGACATCTCTGCATTGGAGAGGGGAATACCACAGATCTATCCTTTGAAGGAGGCACAAGAAGATAAAATGCACTATCTCCAGGTATTGTGGATTCTGATTCTAGAACCGTACAACCAAAGTTACAACTGATATCCGTCTTCACTAGAACTACCAAACTCAATAGGTACAAAGTTTCAATGGGTTGCAAATCCAGGCAGTTGTCCAGTTTTCATTTAGGAGTCAGGAAAAAAAAAAAAAAACTTGAAAAATGTAGCCCATATATCCTTCACATGGAGATATGTTTTTTTGCCTTCAGCTGATAAAATAAAGAAAAGCTCAGCTGACGGGTTATTTTAGCCTAACCTAGTACCCATGTATCTATGTACTAAATAATACACAATTTTTAAAAATGGTACCCGATTGGCTTCCTTTCCATTCTCCTGTTAAAGACATTTACACATTGATGCTTTTATAGATTTGTGCTGGCAAGTTGTGAAGAAACTTAGCATGGCTTCAAAATTCCATTTTAAGTCTTTAAACGGACATGATCATTATAAAAATAAGTTAGTCATTCTCAATCAGGGTTCCATGGAACCCTAGAGTTCCTCCAGGAGGTGGCTAGGGTCTCATTGAGCTGTGACTAACTGACCTCCCATGTGATGGTGCCTGCATAGTTCCAGGTCCAACACCAGTTGGTGGAGCCAGAGCCATGACTGTAAGGGTGGCAATTCAATGTAAGGAGCATTTCTCTTACTGACCACGACCAAAAGAAGGGGCATTTTCCCAATGACCACTAATAAACTAATCTTAGCAGGGATTCCCTGGGGCCTGAAAATTATTTCAAGGGTTCCTTTGGGATAAAAAGGTTGAGAAAGACTGATCTAAATTGTAGTTCCCCACCTTGTGGTTCCTGGGCCAACAAGATCATTCCAAGCTTCCCTCTTCCTTCTGATATCACCAATAAAACCACAAACTCCAACTGATAATTCAAAATTAATAAGCATTCTAGACATTTAATCTGATAAAGGGTTCAATCAAACCCAGACTGAAATTTCAGCCTTATGTAGACAAGGGCAAGTCCAGCAGTGGGTTTTCTTCACCCAAGGTCCACTTCACTAGACCAACCCACCAATAATGAACTATGGATGCAGTAAGGGGGAATTATGTGTGATGGTCTTTCAAATCCTCATTTAGACACTTGTATACCAGTCATTGACTGTGAAGTGTGGGATAACATTTGGGGTGTATGTACAGTTTCTCTACCATCAACCATGTTCACCATCTTCCTCAGAAAGGACATGGTGCAGTGACCACCATCTTAGTTCTAAGCCCTTTATTTATTCTGGGACTAAATTATGGCTGGGATTATAGCCTCCTCCTGCCACCCAGCTGTACCATGGAGGGTCTTTGCATCTCATACAACAAAAATGCATAGAACACCAAGAACTTGTTCTAGAATAATCATAAGGCAGGCATTTGTGCAGTTTAGGTCCCTTGTGCCCAACCCACAGCCCTTTGGGGCTTGAACTTTCAGGCCCCAGCAGTCTGTAGTAGGAGCATTGATTTGTAAAAGGATCCTTTGCCAACAGTAAACTCTAACAGTTTAAAGTAACATGTCCCTAAACTCCATCTCCTTCAGTTTGACTTCAGTCTCCAACTACTTCTACAACTCGAAAAATCTCAGGCCATTTCCTCTAAATCTTCAATCCATGGCAGTCTTCTGTAGCATTACATGTAATAGATATCATAGCAGCTCTTTGGAGACATCGAGGGGCTGCATTTAAGGCCCCCTATACCTTGTAAGTTGACAATGACTGGTCTAGGGACTAGGTAATCAAAAAATGAACATGTACATTCATTACCATCAATAGTGAAGGTTTAAAATTTATAGAAAGATAAAAGATAGGGAAGGAAAAACCCTTATCCAGTTTTTTTTTTTGTCCGTGTCCTACAGAGGTGATTTCAATCTACTTTCTGTCTCAGAGGTCCAAGTAAGTGATGGGGATTCCTATTATGGATGAGCTTGGGTTTGGTTCAAAACTCAGAAGGAAGCATTCTCCGCTGGCCCAATCAGCTGTGGCTGAAATATTCCCTTTCCTGCAGTTGTCTGTAAACAAAGGCATATATGTGACATTATTGACCCAATTTGACCATGTGGCCATATTAAGTCAAGAACGTTGACCCAGTAGGACAATATGGCCGTATTAGGTCAAGGGCATTGACCCAATAGGACCGTGTGGCCATATTAGGTCAAGGACATTGACCCAATATGACCATGTGGTCATAGTAGGCCAAGGACACTGACCCAATATGACCATGTGGCCATATTAGATCAAGGAGATTAACCCGATATGACCATGTGGCCATATTAGGCCAAGAACATTGACCTAATATGACCATGTGGCTGTATTAGGTCAAGGACATTGACCCAATATGACCATGAGGCCGTATTAGGTCAAGAACCTTGACCCAATAAGACCATGTGGCCATATTAGGTAAAGAACATAGACCCAATAGGACCACATTGGCGTATCAGGTCAAGAACATTGACCCAATATAACCGCCTGGCCGTATTAGGTCAAAGACATTGACCAAATAGGACCATGTGGCCGTTTTAGGTCAAGAACATCGACCCAGTATGACCATGGTCGTAGCAGGTCAAGGACATTGACCCAATATGACCATGTGGCCGTAGCAGGCAAGGACATTTACCCAGTTTGACCATGTGGCCATATTTGTTTAAGGACATTGACCCAATATGACCATGTGGCCGTATTAGATCAAGGACATTGACCCAATGTGACCATGTGGCCGTATTAGGTCAAGAACATTGACCCAATATGGCCATGTGGCCGTAGCATGTCAAAGACATTGACCCAGTACTGCCAGCCCAATCAGCTGTGGTCGGACTATGATGCCCCGACCATAGCTGATTGAGCTGGCAGTGAAAGCTGCTTTCCAGGTTCAAATCAAATGAAAGCTCATCCCTAATAACCATCCTAATCAGCTGTCACCAGAAAATTTGTCCCCAGTTAAAGATTTCCTTTACTTGGTCACCAGGACAAATAGAGAAAGTTAATCACCAGAGCTTAGACACAGACAGAAATAACAATGTGGCAGTGGATCCAAGTCTTCCCCTAGAAAATGCACACAATAAAATAGTTCAATTTTTTTAGATGTATTGGCTACCTGGGGAGTTTTTTCTAAGCTTTGCTGTAGCATCATCAGATCTGCCAGTCTGTACTGATAGAATCCAGTCGACCCGCATCGTCATATGTTCTGCATTTGTCGGCAACTAACGCTAGGGATTTCATACTACATTCCAAATACAAGTCATATTTTTTGATTGTCTCACTGTTTTATTCTTGTTTAATTTTTAGTATACATGATTATTATGCTGAGCAAAATGAAGATTGGCAGCACAGAGGGATAGAACAATTTTGCACGTAATGATTCTTATTTTTAAAAATAATAGCAATTTAAAAGTTAGAAAAAACAAATTACTTTGCTGATTTAATGAAAAGTCGATTTTTTATTTTGATTTGTTTATTCTTTCTTTCTTTTTTTTTCCGTCTTTACAAGGGAATGCCGTTTCTGGACTTTTGCTTGCACTTTTTGCTGCTCTTGTTTTCTGTGCTATTTTTTTTTGTTTGAAATAAACGTGGTTTGCTGCTCTTAAATTATGCTTTGTGGGGTCTGTATCCTTCTTTAATAATCATGCATGTTGAATTTAAAATAAGGAGTGGCTTCAAGTGCAACCAACCCAAACCCATCCATTATGATTTGTGTTTCTCACCCCAAAAATTCTTAACAGTTAATTTTTTGTTTCTAGACCTCAGTGATGTCTTCCTACCACTGGACATATTACTCCAAAATTGTATTTGCCTTCAAGTCTTTTTAGCTTATAGACTTAAAGGGTTAGTCCACAGAGGGGCAGATTTACCATACTTACAGTTATGGTGTCTTTGGAACCAGGTGCAAGTCTTCCCTTAAAAAAGGTCTCGTAATTATGAGTGTTGGAATTCCCTCATGCCTCAACATTTGAGATGTTGTCACCTCAACTGTTAGATATGAAGAACAAATAGTTGCAATCAGGCTTGTAATGGGAGCACTTACACTTGTTTCCTGAGACAAGCTAGCTGAAAGACAGATAAATCTCTACCTAGGTGGATACATCTTTCAAAGAGTTTTTTTTTTTTTTTTCAACCAGTGTGCCTTTTCATTTATAATTTGCATGCATCGATGTCCGTTATTTTGTATAGACCTAAACATTTTACATCTGGCTTGTGTTACTTAAAAGTAATTGGTATTATTAATACACAAACTTTGAAGTTTTGTTCACAAAATGCTACGAATTGAGTTGCACTTTAAAAGTATTCCTTCTACACTATATGGCGAAAAGCTTGTGGACACCTGGCCATCACACCTATATGAGCCTTGTTAGGCATCCCATTCCAAAACCATGGCCATTAATATGGATTATTAATATTATACAGGATTTATATAGTGCCAACAGTTTGCGCAGCGCTTTACAGCAAGGGTGCAGACAGCACGGTTACAATACAATCCAATATCTGAGGAATCAGAGGGCCCTACTCGTTAGAGCTTACAGCTTAAAATCCAAAAAGGGATTGTATCAAGAGATACAAATGGTAATAACTGTGGAGGATGAGCTGATGGAAAAAATAAAATTACAGTTCTTAGGGGGGAGGTTGGATAGGCTTCTCTGAAGAGAAGGGTTTTAAAGGGATCGTCTAAATGTGGACAAAGTAGGAGATAGATGGACAGATAGGGGCAAGGAGTTCCATAGGATGGGAAAGGCTCAGGAGAAGTTGTGGAGGTGAGCATGGGAGGAGACAAGGGAGCTAGAGAGCAGGAGGTCTTGGGAGGAACAAAGAGAATAGGTTAGTGATGTAGCTGGGGCCAGAGTTGTGGTTGGCTTTGTCGGTTGTTCATATATTGAATGTAGTTCGTTGGGTGAGCAGAAGCCAATGGAGGGATTGGCAGGAGAGAGGTAGCAGACACTGAACGGCTGGTAAGATGAATGAGTCTGGCAGCAGCATTTATGATGGACTGAAGGGCGGATAGCCTATGTAAAGGTAATCCCATGAGGAGGGAGTTGCAGTAGTTGAGAGATGGCCAGGGAGTGAATTGGAAGCTTTGTGGTGTCATTGGTTAGGAAGGGGGTGATTTTTGGAGATGTTGTGGAGGTCAAGACAGAAAGCTTTGTACAGTGACTGGATGTGGGGTCAAAAGGAGAGTTTAGAGCCCAGGACTACACCTAGCACCTTGGCATGCAGGGATGGGTTAATGGTTGTGCCATCAATCCTGACAGGGAAATCACGGGAAGTGGCACATGGGTGAGGAAATATTATGAGCTCGGTTTTGGACAAGTTGAGATTGAGGAAGTGGTGCGACATCCAGGCTGATATGTCGGTCAGTAAATTAGTGATGCGTGTAGAGACTATTTGAGTGAGCCGATGGGTAGAGATAGATTTGGGTGTCATCAGCATAGAAATGGTGTTGGAAGCTACGGGAGGCTATCAACTGACCCAGGGAGGAGGTGTAGATGATGAATAGGAAAGGTCCAAGAACAGAACCTTAGGGGACCCTGACTGAGAAAGGAAGAGGAGGAAGCAGAATTGTAAGTGACAGTAAATGTGCAGTGGGAGAGTTAGGATCCATCCCTTTGCAAGTCAAAGCCTCCACTCTTCTGAGAAGGCTTTGGAGCATGTCTCTAAGAACTTGAGCCCCAAAAAAGCATTTGTGAGATCAAGTACTGATGTTGGATGGGAAGACCTGGCTCACAATCAACTTTTTTAATTCATCCCTAAGACGTTAAATAGGGTTGAGGTCTTGACTGTTCGAGTTCCTCCACACCAAACACGTGAATCAGCATTTGTACACAGGGGCACAGTCATGCTGGAACAGGAAGGGATCTTCACCAAGCTGCTACCAAGTTGGAAGCCCAAAATTGTCTACATCTTTGTATGCCGTAACATTAACAGTACCCTTCACTGAAAAAAACAGAATCAATCATTTGGAGGGGTGTCCACAAACGTTTGGCCATATAGTGTATGTATATTGTATATATGTTCAGATCATTTTTTATTTTTGTGGTGGAAGTGAGCAAATTTAGAAGATTCCAAACACTCATATGCTTGAAATGCACTAGTTACAATTCTCTCTCGCTCTTTCGCAGCATAATTCTTCAAATTATTAGAGGCTAACAGCAAGCAGCCATTAAACAGTAATTTTGGTATCATGGGATGACATGCTGTAACCCACCTATTCAAAGTATTTGGGTCTGTCTCCAAGAAACAAACAGCTGCCAAAGCTGATTTAAGCCATAAACTGAAGATTTTTTAGGTCTATATATGCATGTGTCATGTGCACCATCTGTATTGATTGAAGGCTAGCCCCACATTTTTTTTTAGGTGCATTTAAAGCAGGGGTCTCCAAACTTTTTTTTTTTTAAACAATTGGCCAGTTTACCGTCCTCCAGACTTTTGGGGGGGGGGGGGGGGCGGACTGTGACTAGAGAGAGTAGAAAATATGCCCTGGTATCAGTAGGAGTTACCAATGCAACATCTTTAGTGGGAGAAATAATGCCCCATCCTTGATATCAGTGGCAAGAGTTAAGCCCCCATTATTGGTGTCAGTAGGAGGAATAATGCCCCATTATTGGTGTTAGTGGCAGGAATTATGCCCCTATTGGTGGTTCCAGTTGGGAATAGTGCCCCATTGTTGGCGTCAGTGGGAGGAATAGTGCCATTACCATTGGTGTCAATGGGCGGAAAAGTGGTCCACCAATGGTGTCAATGGGTGGAATAGTGCCCATCCTTGGTGTCAATGGGTGGAATAGTGCCCATCCTTGGTGTCAATGGGTGGAATAGTGCCCATCCTTGGTGTCAATGGGTGGAATAGTGCCCATCCTTGGTGTCAATGGGTGGAATAGTGCCCATCCTTGGTGTCAATGGGTGGAATAGTGCCCATCCTTGGTGTCAATGGGTGGAATAGTGCCCATCCTTGGTGTCATTGGGTGGAATAGTGCCCATCCTTGGTGTCATTGGGTGGAATAGTGCCCATCCTTGGTGTCAATGGGTGGAATAGTGCCCATCCTTGGTATCAGTGGGAGTAATCGTGCGTCATTGTTGGTTTCATTAGCAAGAATTATGCCCTCATTGTTGGTGTCAGTAGGAGGAATAGTGTTGCAAGGGCCAGATAAAGGCAAGCAAAGGGCCGCATCCGGCCCCTGGGCCACAGTTTGGAGACCACTGATTTAAAGGATTGTTGTTGACTTACTATTAAAAAATGAATTGATGTTACAATTCATTGTTAATACATCCATGCCCAATAATCTAACCCCAGTTTGCTCACTGGCTCCAATAAAAATGACTTTTATTGATTTATTACAGGATTTCACTAATAATTTGGAACGTATATTAAGCATTTTGGTGAACAATTTGAAAATTATAGATATATTTATTTTTTATCCAATAGTCATTAAATTTGGGGGGGAAATTTTGTTTATTTCAGCTGTGTACAGAATAAAAAAAAAAAATTGTAAAATATTTTTGGCCAATTTTTTTTAAACATTACTAGCTCTATTCAAAGTTGCAAATTACCTAACACCAAGCCATGATGTTTCATGACGCGCTTTATTTGAGTTACACAAAATGTCACTTCCTGAAAGAGTTGCATACCCTAAATGGTCTTTCATTTTTTTTTTTTTTTTTTTTTTTAATTTAAGGTCCCTCCAACAAGACGCTATTCTCACGATGAGACAGACATATTTACCACGTGTCAGATACCAGCTTTCCTTCATGGCTGGGGATCAGCTGAGGATATCGCTGCCATCTCTTTCTTCACACTGCCAAGGCGCGATAGGCGAAGCAGCCTGGTGTTTTACCACCAAGAAGCCAGCTTGCCGTATCGAAAGTGCCGTAAAGGATCGGAGAGCCTCCTTTCCTTGAAACATTTTACCTTGGAGGAACTATACAAAGACGATTTCAAGTGCTTTAGTCGGGAAGAGGTGGTCGGTTTTATCGACGACACACCTCTTCCGAGCCCGCGAAAAACTTCTGGTAGGTCTTCTTCAATCTCGCTCATACCAGATACTTTGAAACATCCAACAGCTACCCATTTCACTTTGACGGACTTCGAGCGAGAGCCTCAGGTGTTACGGAGGATTTCCAACCACGGTAAGAGTTGTACGCTGAACGTTCCTGGTCATATTCGACCTCACGATCCTAAGCGGTTCTACACGGAAGGACATCGGGGCATTCAGAATACTCAACGACCCGTTCAGAAGGCTGAATCTCAAAAACTAGATGAGGTAGCCGCCAATTCTAACTCTGCCGACTCCGGCAGTTGCCAGACTGGCCTGGACAATGCATGGAGCGAGCAGGAACAACTTGACAAAGTAGAATGCAAGGGAAGTACGAATAGCTTTTTAAGCACACCCTCTGAATCTTCTGGATACATAACTTTCCATTCAGATTCAATTGGATCCACTTCCTAGGGATAACCCAACGTCTTATATATCAATATATGCTATTTCAGGGTTTACATTGCTCCTAATCTTGTTAAGTACCAAGAACTGGAAACCGCACCAAAGAAGAAAACTTGCGTTAAAAAATAAATAAATAACTGATATAAATTTTAATATTCTGCTTTTCTTAGGAAAAAAAATTCAGGAAAAACATGATTTACAGATCATTTTCAGCTTGGGTTTGTTATGCAGAGAAGAGAAAAAACTGCTACATCAATTTATTTCCTAAAATATTACATCCAATGAGTTGTACATGGAACACAACTTCAAGCAACAATTTAATCTTTACTTGTCATCAATAAATATATAATATGCATGCCTATGTAACTTCTCTGTCCACTCTCTATAAAAAGTGAAATTTTTTGATATACACTTTACGATTTTCTAATTTTGAATGAAATGTGTTCAGTGTGGGTGACATGATACAATGAAAAATATGTGCTTTTCCTAAAGAAAAAAAAAAAAAGTTAAAGCATTGTACTAATTAATGTATGTTATTTTCTGTACTGTATTATACATTTTTAAATGAAAACTAATATATGTTGACATTTTTGTAATTTAAAAATTTGTTCACATTGATTCTGATTTAAGTAGCAGGGTATCACTGAATACTTTGTTTAATATTTTGTTATTAATTTTCCCCCCAATGGATCATCATTCGAGATGAAGTATGCATCACCTTTATTATATGCTAAAGTTAGGTCTTACTAAATAAATGCGGGGTTTTAGTGAGGTAATGGATGGGGCAATGTAGAACTCTGGGCAAGATGCATACATTTTGAGATCCCAAATTTTAATCTCAAATGTGTCCTGCTTTATACTTATATAAAGCACCATCCGTGAGTTCAACCCTGTAGTGGCAATAATGTATCTATTGCGTAAAGTGGAAAATGGCTACCTAAAGCCAAGACAAAGTGACAGTGTCTGCACATAGCCAACCCATCCTATGCTAGACCTACCCAACCCAGCCCACCCGCCTAGACACATAGACCTACCCATCCCACGCTAGACCTACCCAACCCAGCCCACCCGCCTAGAAACATAGACCCACCTATCCCACGCTAGACCTAACCAACCCAGCCCACCCGCCTAGAAACATAGACCCACCTATCCCACGCTAGACCTAACCAACCCAGCCGCCTAGACACACAGACCTACCCATCCCACATAAGACCTACCCAACCCAGCCCACCTGCCTAGGCGCATAGATCTGCTCATCCCATGCTAGACCTATCCAACCCAGCCCACCAGCCTAGGCACATAGACCTGCTCACCCCATGCTAGACCTACCCAACTGACCTACCCACCTAGGGATGTAGACACACTAGACCTACCCAACCCACCCATCCTACGCTAGACCTACCCAACCCACCTGCCTAGCCACATAGACCTGTTCATCCCATGCTAGACCTGCCCTAACCAGCCGACCCACCTAGGCACATAGACCTACCTATTCACGTTAGACCTACCCAACCCAGCCACCCGTGTAGGCACATAGACCTACCCATCCCATGGTACACATCATCCCACCTGCCTAGACCTGTTGACCTATCCATCCCACGCTACACCTACCCAGCCCAGCCCACCCGCCTAGGCACATAAACCTGCTAATCCCATGCTAGACCTACCCAGCCCAGCCCACCCGTCTAGGCACATAGACCTGCTTATCCCATGCCAGACCTACCCAGCCCAGCCCACCCGCCTAGGCACATAGACCTGCTTATCCCATGCTAGACCTACCCAACCCAGCCACCCGCCTAGGCACAAAGACTTACCCATCCCATGGTACACCTACTCATCCCACCTGCCTAGGTCTGTTGACCTACCCATTCCACGCTAGACCTACCCAACACAGCCCACCCGCCTAGGCAGGTAGACCTACCCCTCCCATGTTAGACCTACCCAACCCAGCCACCTGCCTGGGCATATAGGCCAGCCCATCCCATGCTAGACCTGTCCAATCCAGCCCCCCCAGCCTAGGCACGTAGACCTGCTCATCCCATGCTAGACCTACTTAACCCAGCTAACCCACCTAGGCATGTAGACCTACCATCCCATGCTAGACCTACCCAACCAAGCCCACCTGCATAAGCACGTAGACCTACCCAATCCAGCCCACCTGCCTAGGCAAGTGGACCTATCCATCCCAAGCTAGACCTACTCAACTGCCCCACTTACCTAGGGATGTAGACCTACCCAACCCATCCTACCCGCCTAGGCCCGTAGACCTACCCATCCCACGCTAGACGTATCCAACCCAGCCCACCAGCCTAGGCACATAGACCTGCTCATCCCATGCTAGACCTACCCAACTGAGCCTACCCACCTAGGGATGTAGACACACTAGACCTACCCAACCCACCCATCCTACGCTAGACCTACCCAACCCACCTGCCTAGGCACATAGACCTGTTCATCCCATGCTAGACCTGCCCTAACCAGCCGACCCACCTAGGCACATAGACCTACCTATTCACGTTAGACCTACCCAACCCAGCCACCCGTGTAGGCACATAGACCTACCCATCCCATGGTACACCTACCCATCCCACCTGCCTAGGCCTGTTGACCTATCCATCCCACGCTACACCTACCTAGCCCAGCCCACCCGCCTAGGCACATAAACCTGCTCATCCCATACTAGACCTACCCAACCCAGCCCACCTGCCTAGGCACATAGACCTGCTTATCCCCATGCTAGACCTACCCAACCCAGCCACCCGCCTAGGCACATAGACTTACACATCCCATGGTACACCTACTCATCCCACCTGCCTAGGCCTGTTGACCTACCCATTCCACGCTAGACCTACCCAACACAGCCCACCCGCCTAGGCAGGTAGACCTACCCCTACCATGTTAGACCTACCCAACCCAGCCACCTGCCTGGGCATATAGACCAGCCCATCCCATGCTAGACCTGTCCAATCCAGCCCCCCCAGCCTAGGCACGTAGACCTGCTCATCCCATGCTAGACCTACTTAACTCAGCTAACCCACCTAGGCATATAGACCTACCATCCCATGCTAGACCTACCCAACCAAGCCCACCTGCAAAAGGCACGTAGACCTACCCAATCCAGCCCACCTGCCTATTCCTAGGCAAGTGGACCTATCCATCCCACGCTACTCAACTGCCCCACCAACCTAGGGATGTAGACCTACCCAACCCATCCTACCCGCCTAGGCACGTAGACCTACCCATCCCACGCTAGACCTACCCATCCAGCCACAAGTCTAGGATCATAGACCTACCCATCCTATGCCACACCTACCCATCCCACCTGCCTAGGCCTGCTGAACTACCCATAACCCGCTACACCTAACCAACCCAGCTCTTCTGCCTAGGCACATGGACCTACCCTTACACGCTCATCACAACCTTCCCACACTGCCAGAGCCCTCACCAACAAGCATCTGAGCATGGTGTAGGGAGGGACATATGAATTTCCTTGTTTGATAGTGCTCAGGTCTAAGCGGCCAAAAACTGTAGGATGGGGGCGGGGCACAGTGTCATAATCCATCTCGGTTTCCACACCAGTCAACACTGGAGCTTAAAAAGACTGGTTTGCTACAACAGGAAGCAGTTAGGGTGCATGGCTGGGCTATATGCAAACACTGTATGGGCAAAGTGACAGTGCTTCTTAAAGTATTTTTTTTTTCCCATTTTGGATAGAGTAAGGGAGGGTTACAACCCCTGTCAGGGTTTTTTTTTAATCCGTGTCCCATTGGGGAGATTTCCCTTCACTTCCCGTTTTTTTTTTTTTCATCCGTGTCCCATTGGGGAGATTTCCCTTCACTTCCTGTCCCATAGCCAAAACAAAAAAAGTGAGATTAAATGTCTTCAAAGTGAGGAAATCCCTGGATGTCACTAGAACTAATGTCCCCATTGGAAGATTTCCTTCTATTCCTGTTCTGGCGACAACCCAGAATTTGGGATTGGGAGCTTGGTGGAAACTTGTCAGTTTAACAGTGACTGCAGCCAATCAGATGCAACAATTGCTCAGTTGTTCAGACGGCTGCGGGTACGGGATGTCTGAATACAATAGGTTCATCCATGCATGCTATTTAGCTGAATGGGAGAAATCAAAGCAGTAGGATGTTTATGAGGTCATCCCTGAGCCCCCCATCCCTGTACACCCCATCCCTCCATCCCTGTCCCCCCATTCCTGTACACCCCATCCCTATACACCCCATCCCCCCATCCCTATCCCCCCATTCCTGTACACCCCATCCCTGTCCCCCCATTCCTGTACACCCTATCCCCCCATCCCTGTCCCCCCATTCCTGTACACCCCTTTCTCCCATCCCTGTCCCCCCATCCCTGTACACCTCATCCCCCCATGCCTGTCCCCCCATTCCTGTACACCTCATCCCCCCATCCCTGTCCCCCCATTCCTGTACACCCCTTCCCCCCATCCCTGTCCCCCCATCTCCGTACACCCTATCCCCCCATCCCTGTACACCTCATCCCCCCATCCCTGTCCCCCCATTCCTGTACACCCCTTCCCCCCCATCCCTGTACACCCCATCCCTGTACACCTCATCCCCCATCCCTGTGCCCCCATTCCTGTACACCCCATCCCCCCCATCCCTGTCCCCCCATTCCTGTACACCCCCATCCCCCCATTCCTGTCCACCCCCCCCCCCCCCAGCATTATCACAATGTAAGACTGACAGCACACTTCCACAAAATAAAACTCTGATAGGTACAGAGGGTTGACCCGTCATCTCCCAATTCTGAGTTGAATTACAGGAAACCGATATAAAGACAGATTTGGGCATGTATACTTAGCTGTATTAAAAAATTACATTTAATGAATATAGAACTGGAATAATTTGTGTTTTATTCATATTCAGGTTTATTAGGTATCCTGCTCGACAAGCAGGCGGTCAATTTGTCACTGATACTGTAGTTTATAGATATAAAATATCTAGAATAAATTAGTAATTTCTGAAAATTTGAAGATTCAGAGATCCGTAAATTCGGAAAACCAAAAATTTGAAAAATTCAAAAATTCAGAAAATTCGAAAAGACCGAATATAGGAACGAAAATCCGAACATTCAAAATAACAACAACTATTAAATTATAGGTATTGGAATTTCCTTTCAAATACGGCTGTTAGTGAACGCAACAAATGTATCCGAAGTTACGAATTATCCGAAATAACAAATGCCGTATCTAAACGAATGGAACGTAACGAATTAATAATAATAAATAACTATAAGAAAATTAATAATTATTATTATTTTTATTAATTTGTTACGTCCCATTCATTTAGATGCGGCATTCGTTATTTTGGATAATTCGTAGCTTCGTATTCGTTACGTTCACCAACAGCCAAACTTGATTGGAAATTCCAATACCTATTATTTAACAGTTATTATTTCAGATTTTCAAACTTTCGGGTTTTCTAATTTTCATTCTTATTTTTGAATTTTCGAATTTCCCAATTTTCTAATTTTCGAATTTTGGAAAAAATCGTCAAAACGAGTTTACGTTAATCCTAATATTTCCGAATGACCGAATTTGTCAAAATTTGTCAATCTAATTTGGAACAAAACAAATTTAAACATGTCTAGTAGTTTATATAAAATCTGCCTGCAAAACCTTTTAAGCAGAAAACATACATTTAGGGAGTAAGTCCACTTTTGTTGAGAAAAAAAAAAAAAAACAACATTCCCCTCTGAGTGATCTATGTACATTGCATCAAACCGTGTATCCGATTCCTACATGTTGTTGCCTTGAAGAAGTAACTATTTGTTTCCCTGTGTCCTGTTCAGACTGATTCTGAATGGGGGGGTCTGGTTCATTATAATCACCCAGTGCTCCCTGTGTTCTATTGGGGAAAGTGGAAGGCTCTGCATCCCTTTAGTGAGTCTAACCAAAAGTGAAATTCCTATTGCAGGAGATACTTAAAATCTGACTTGTATCTTAGTGCAGACTTCTGGGAAAATCAGTGAGCCAATCACACAAGAAGGAAATGACATTTCTGGGGGCGTTCTGTATACCGCCTGTGTACATAGCGCCTCCAGGTGGCCACATTGCATTTTACAGAAAATTACAGTGGCTGCAGATTGGAAAGGAAAAGGAATTTTTAATAACATTTAATTACAATGTGACTTGTGTAGCGATTATATATAGTAGATTTGCTATAATTCTTTGCAGAAAAGTGGTGTTCCACTTTGTAAACTCGGAGTTGAATCACAAGGGGGGGGGGAAAGAGGTAAAGCCCAATTTCTATTTAAAGGAATCCTTTTTCTAAGGAAAAACACTTAACATATTATTGCTAACCTTTTGAAAATGCTAGTTGCCAGGCTGTCATGCCGATCCAATAATTTCATATATTTGTATGCAGACCAGCCGGTCTGTCCTTACATCACCATTGTCAGTAAGTATGCTCCCCTGCGCCATCTATTGGCCACAATGCTGTAGTTTCCTTATTGACACATGCGAATTGCACAAATAAATATTTTTTTTTTATTCCATTCGAATTGCAGATTAGAGATGTGCACTGCCAAATGTGTTAGTTTTCGTTTCATTCTTTTTTTTTTTTTTCTCTCTTCATTTATTTTTTCGTTTTTCAGGTCATTAGTTATGGTCGAAATTCGTTTTTTCAAAATAAATTCGTCAATTCGGAAATTCGAAATCCAAAAATTCGAAGATCCAAATTGCAGAAATTAGTAAACTTGAAAATAGGCAAAAGAAAATCAGGAAAAACGAAAACCCGAAACAACAACTATTCCATTCGTTTAGATGCGGCATTCGTTATTTCGGATAATTCGTAACTTCGGATAAATTCGTATTCGTTCACTAACAGTCAAATTTGAAAGGAAATTCCAATACCTATAATTTAATAGTTAGTAATAGTTATTATTAGTTAGTTATTATTTCAGATTTTCGTGTTTTCTAATGTTCGGATTTTTTGAATTTTCGAATTTCCAAATCTTCGAATTTCCAAAGTTTCACATTTTTGATTTTTGGATTTTCGGATTTTTGATTTTCAGGTTATTGAAATTTCCGTATTTTAGGATTTTTGGATTTTCGGAAAGATTCGTTAAATGGGTTTTCGTTCATTAAAGTTTTTCCGAATATACAAATTCGGCAAAATCTCGTAAAAAAAAAAAAAAAAGACTAATTCGGGACGAAAGTATTTTGCACATGTCTATTGCAGATAATATATTCTGAGAACAGGCTGTATTTGGGTTGGTTCTCTGGGCTGCATTGGGGCACCTAACCCAAGGGGAGGAAGGCCCTCTAATTATGATCAAAGTGGATGGGCGGGGCTGAGAACCACTTTTTAGGTGACCAGGATGCATCTAATAAAGCATCCCAATCATTCACACCTATGTGGGGGGTAGGTCAGCACAACCTGCTGAGATACTGATTAATACTCCAAGCGGAGTAGTTGACCTGCGGGTGCAAACCCACATTTTTTTATTTTTTTTTTTTAACAGACAACTCAGACTTTTTACTCAAACATTTTACTGACATCAAGAAAACACGAACATTGGCCAAAATTTTGCTACAATATTAATTTTGGAATTGTGCCGGTAACATTTCAGCAATGATATAACGGCACATATCTATTGTGGGTGGCAAAATCTGGGCAAGCTACCATCATGCCATACAGTGCCGGGACAAGGTCATCTAGAACCCAGGGCAAACAGGCCAAATAGTGTGTGCCGCCCCCCCCCCCCCCCCAAAGATGTACAAGAAAAAAAATCGAGCGCTAAGCTACATGCTAACCCCCGAGCATAAATTCCCCCTCCTCCCAGTACAAATTTACCCCCTGCTGAAATCCCCTATCCCAGCAAACATCCCCCCCCCCCCCGATCAAATCCTCTCTCCCCATATGCCCCCCAGCACAAATCTACCCACTCCAAAAAAAATAAAATAAATAAATAACCCTCCTAGGCCAAATCCTCTACCACTCAAATCCCCCCCAACAAAAATCCACCCCACTTCAAATCCCCCCTCCAAGCACAAATTCCCCTCCTCCAATACCCCATCCTATCAAACCCCCCAACACAAATCCACCCCCACTTCAAATCCCCCTCCCAGCACAAATTCCCCCCCATCCTATCACAAATCCCCCCCCCCCAACACAAATCCACCCCCACGTCAAATCCCCCCTCCCAGCACAAATTCCCCCCATCCTATCACAAATCCCCCCAACACAAATCCACCCCACTTCAAATCCCCCCTCCAGCACAAATTCCCCTCCTCCAATACCCCATCCTATCACAAATCCTCCCCCCCCCAAAACACAAATCCACCCCCACTTCAAATACCCCCCCCAGCACAAATTCCCCAACCTATCACAATTCCCCCCCCCCCCCCCAAATTTCCCCTTCTAGCACAAATACCGCCCAATCATCTCTACTAGCACAAATAGCCATCCAAAAAATTATTCCCCTCCTAGAACAAATCCCAACCAACCAGATCACCTCTTCTAGCACAAACCCCCTAAATCCCCCCTCCTAGCACAAATCATCTCCCCCCCAAACGCAAAGTCACCACTTCTAGCGCACCTCCCCAAATTTCCCCTCCTAGGACAATTCTTACCCCCATCAACCCCCCCAAATTCCCCTTGCCAATGCAAATCCTCTCCCCCCATCTCCTTATGGTGCGCCCCCCCCACATCTCACATGATACCACAGTGCCCAGGGCAGCCGCCCCTCATGCCCACCCCTTGTCCCGACCCACATCCATCGATCGCTGTTTGTTACAATGAGATCTCCCCGCTATCCAGTATGTAAAGATCTGGGGGGAGGGTTTAAGAAGAGCATGCTCCACCCACACAGTACACCCACTAAATGTAATTCCCGCCCCTTTAACTGAGCCCTTACTCTTTTTTCCCCCGGTGACAAAACCTGGCATTGTGATTGGAAGGGGGTAGCGTAGAGAAGGCGAACATGTGTAGTTGGGGGGGGGGGGGGGGCAGTTAAATGGACCTTCTGCCGTACTTGACAAGTTTCACTTTCAAGCTTAAATACCACGATTACCAGTCACATGACTGAATACAACCCAAGACTGGCCGGGGCTTCCCATCATCAATTCCTCCAAAAAGTATTTCTATTTACAATCCATTGGAATTCACAAATAATAAATACATTGTATAATATAATTGGACATGAAAACACGAAAATCCAGCGGTGTGCATTAGGAGGAAATAGTGCCTGTGCACCAATCCAGGTACATTGTAATACTGCATTATGGTCATTAGATGGTGCTAAGGAGCACATTCTTCCCTATGATAGTCAGCTCCACCTAGTGGCCTTAAAGCGGAACTTCAGTCATTTTTTCCCATCTAATAAATCTTCTGCCCTTTAAGTTTGGATAGTAAAAGGTTTTTTTTTCTGCCAGTGGATATCTTATACAGCCCACTTCCTGTTTCTTGTCTGGTCATTATCCTAGGCTTATGACATCATGCACAGCTCTCTCTCTCACTCACGTGAGAGTTTGCCAGGAAGGGAGGGGGGGGGGGATGAGTCATAAGAGGGCCAATGAGAGCTGCAGAGCTGGAGGTGTGACTCTGTTTAAATCCAGAAACTGAACAGGCAGCAGCTTCAGCTGTCCACAGATAAAATGGATGCAGCCAAAGACCCCTTTTACACTGGGGTGTTTTTTCAGGCGCTTTAGTGCTAAAAACAGCGCCTGTACAGCACCTGAAAAATGCCTCATATGCAGTCCCATTGTGAGAGCCCGAGTGCTTCCACACGGGGGGCGCTGCGCTGGCAGGACGTTAGAAAAAGTCCTGCAAGCAGCATTTTTGGGGCGTTTTGCGAGCGGTGTATACAGCGCTCCTCCACCGCCCCTGCCCATTGGAATGCATGGGCAGAGCTGCCGAAGCGTCTGCAAAGTGCTTAGGCAGCGGCGCTACAGGGGTGCGGTTAACCCCTTTTTAACCCCTTCTAGGGGGGTTTAAAAGTGCCCCCCTCCCACCTGAATAGCGGCGCCAAAGCACAGCTACAACAGCGGTAAAGTGCCGCTAAAACTACCAGTGCTGCCGCCCCATTGTGAAAGGGCTCTTAGTGGAGGGAGATTTCTGCAGCATATTTGGCAAGTACAGAATCACAGTATATATAAAATATGCAAAGTGGTTGGAGGGAAGCTTCAGAATGGCAAAGTTGTTTTTTATTACAAATGATGTGAGCAGACTGCAGTTCCTCTTTAATGCAGCATCTACCCCATTCACGCCTTTGGATTGCAGAAAATATATTCGATTTTGTCCTTATTCGCACAGAACAAATTTCGCCAATCCTGACACATGGCATGCTTACTGTTTTTTCTTTTAGGACCCAACACTGGACCCCCTTCCCATCCCCCCAGTCCGCTGTCAGACACCGGCATGCTGCTTCACCAGTCCCGGGATTCGAAATCCCCAAAAGCTTGCTCTCCTCTCCTCGCAGCACTGACAGGACGGGCTAGATGGATTCTGATTGGTCAGCGCCGTCCATGTGGGCGGTGCCAACCAATTAGAATGCCTCCTGTCCGTACATGCTGAGAGGTACGGATAGGAGATTAAGCCGTCGGGGGTTTTAAACTCCCGGGATCAGTGAAGCGGCGTCCCGGTGCCTGACAGCAGGGGGTCGCAGTAATCTGTTACAGCGGGACCGCGGGGGTCCAATGTAAGGTTGACTTACAGACTTTCTGTAAAAAGGTGAACTTACACTTTAAGTACTTCCCATCATAGGATATATCCGTACATCCTTGGATGGCAAGAGAGAAGCTGCAGCCATGATCAAGATATCTTTTTTTTTTTTTTTTTAAGATCTGGTGATTCCCCTTCAATGTAATCCTGGCAGCTATAAAGCCACTGGATTACTTTTACAGGCAGCGGAAGGGGGTCACTCCCTCTGCAGCCCCCATTGGTGACCAATCACAGCAGATCACATGACAGTTGTCAACAATGGATGGCTTTCCTTTCATGTCATTCATTGTATACAATTGTGTTGCTAGCTGGGATTGGTCACAGTGATCACATGGTACAGACAGGGCCAATCACAGCCTATTTGTACCATGTGATTAGCTGTGGCCAATCACAGCAATAGAGATGTGTACATACTGTTATTAAGTAAAAAAATAACTGAAATAAGCAAGTATAGTATGTTAAAAAAAAAAAAAAAATTATATTATATATATATATATATATATATATATATATATATATATATATATATATATATATATATATATATATATATATATATATACAAAAAAAAACACAATCCTGATCACCTCCCCAGAGTGGTATGTTGTGGTAACAATATCACAGCCCCGCTATAAGTCACTGATCGCCAAAAAATAAAAATTCCATTAAAAAAAATCCCATAGTATGTAGACGCCATAACTTTTGTGCAAACCGATCAATATACGCTTATTGGGATTTTGTTACCAAAAACATGTAGCAGAATACATATTGGGTTAAGTTTATGAAGAAATTTATTTTTTTTTTTACATTTTTTATTGGGAATGTTTTATAGCAGAATGTTAAAAAAAAAAAAAAAAAATTTTTTAAATTGTCGCTTTTGTTTGTTTATAGCGCAAAAAAATAAAAAATGCAGAGGTGTTCAAATACCACCAAAAGAATGCTCTATCTGTGGGTAAAAAAAGGATGTCAATTTTATTTGGCTACAGCATCGCTCGACCGCGCAATTGTCAGATAAAGTAACACAGTCCCAAAATCCCAAAAATTGCCTAGTCATGAAGGGGGGGGGGGGGGTAAATCTTCCGGAGGTGAGGTGCTTAAATCGGACCTTCAGTCATTTTCTCATCTTTCCATCTATTAAATCTTCTGCCCTTGTTGTTGTTTTAACTTTGGATAGTAAAAATTTTTTTTTCTGCCAGTAAATCACTTATACAGCCCACTTCCTGTTTGTTGTCTGGTCATTGGTGTCATTATGACATCATACACAGCTCTCTCTCTCCTAAGAGTTTGCCAGGAAGGGAGGGGGGGGATGAGTCATAAGAGAGCTGGGAGGTGTGCCTCTGTGTAAATCCAGGAAGTGAACAGGAAGCAGCTTCAGCTGCCCACAGTTAAAATGGCTGCAGCCAGACTCAGTGGAGGGAGATTTCTGTAGCATATTTGGCAAAAAATATATAAAATAATATGCAAAGTGGTTGGAGGGAAGCTTCCGAAGGGCAAAGATGTTTTTCTTACAAATGATGTGAGCAGACCGCAGTTCCTCTTTAAGTTGTGCTGGCCGCGGTGTGGTGCAATGCAGTGGTATGAACGGACCTCGTAGGGAACGAGGCTTTTTGCCCGGTCTTGTGTTGGGACTTACCTGGGAAAGGTGAATGAGCCCCGAAATGTTACAAAATACTCTCATAGGATTCTGCAGGAAAAAAAAAACAACCTTTTTTGGGCAAATGAATATTCTCTGGTCAGCCTTTGTTAGTCATCAGTCTCCACTTTTCGCACAGCCGGCACTCCGGGGAAAGCCCGCGAGGCTCCAAAGCCATTAGTTGGGCTTCACTTACCTCCACCTCTCAGCATGACATTTTTTAAATGCAGAATCCAGAACTAAACATTCGTCCTATTCATCAACGAACATTTTTGAGAACTGAAAACTGAATCTTCTCATTAGGATAGGAAATGCTGCCAAAAAAAAATAATAAAATATAAAATGTAGCCAAGTCCCGGACCTCTCCAGGCCTAATGGTGACCTCCAGAGTTAGGAACATTCTTCTATGTAGAGTGGGTTACAAGGCATGGTGGGTGCAATGCAAGGTAGATTCACTTCTTGAACGCCAAAGAGATTTATTGTCTCTTAAACGGAACTGTGGGAGAGAGGGTTAGGGCCAGGACACCCTTAAGTACTTGCAATGTTAATTGGCAGACTCCGAGACTTCTACAGGTAGACAGCTATGCAGGGAACCAGTGAGACACCACACCTGCATGTGTAGGATCGCTGTCTCCTATGGCAACGATCTTGTAATGTTTCTAACACAAGTTGTAACAAACTTCTTTACTTCCTCTACAATCTCCTCTTGTAGACCTTCACTCCACTGAGCTCCCCGTCTTTCACTAGACTTGCCGATCCTCTGCCACCAGATCTCCTGAGCTCTCCCAACCTTCTCAATCAGTATCTTCCTCAAGCGTCTGCCCCGCCTGCCTGCTGGGTCCTTAGCTTGGCACTCACAGATGCTCCTCAAGCGTCACCTCACTGGTCTGCTCGGTCCCTGGCTTGACACACAAGGCTGCTCTACAAGCGTCACCTCCACTGGTTGGGTCCCTGGCTTGACACCTGCTGAAGTTTCCTGATTCTTCACCATCCCCAGTTGGTGAGAATACTGCTCCTGTACTTGCTTCAGCTTCTCACTGTGGTCCCTGGTAATAAGGTGGATGGTCCCTTAGTGGCAACAGCTTCCCCTCTACCTCCGACCAGGACAGGTTCTCCGGCCGGCGGAACCATCACTTCTGGTTGGACTACAAACCACAATCCCAACCCTGCGCTGCTCTCGTTTCTGGATAGGCCCTCAGACAGCCTGGCGGCCAGATGTCCCCGGGATAGGCCTCAGGCATTGGCCTAGCAGCCTGGGGCATCACAACATACATCCACCCAGACAGCCGTCCAGGTGGCACAGAACACCGATCACCTGATTCCACCCAAATAAATAGGTTCTCCCAGCAGGCCAAGGGATTCAAGAAAATCCATGCCCGTTGGCTGAGACACCCCATCTAGTCCTAATCTGTCTTTGGTTTACCCTTGTCTTATCTAATGTCACCAGATACCCGGCCATCTAGTGACAGAAGAGAGAAGTGCAGTAATTCCAGAATTAGGGTGAAATCAGTTGATCTTCTATCAAATCGGTCAAGGCAACTATCACTTGGCGGGTAAATTTAAGAGCAACCCTGCCTAACCATCAGGGAGCTACATCAAGATACTTTAGTGAACACAAATCCTTTCATGGATAAGTGAGGGAACAATTTATTTTCACGAGAGATCTGAACGTAAAAAGCAAAACCCGGGCTATTATTGTTATATCGGCTTCTGCTGTGTGCTTTTGAATACAATGTTTCGAAAAAAAAATTAAAAAGACTTAAAAGGGTGATTCCTCTTTCTTTGGAAAAGAATTGCAAAAAAATAAAATAAAAAATCTATCATATACAATCGCTACACAAATCATAATGTAATAAAAATCCCTTTCCCTAATATTCTGCAGCCGCTGTAATTTTCTGTAAAATGCAATGTGGCCTGGAGGCGTTCTGTACACAGATGGTATACAGAACGCCCCGCCCCCCCCAGAAATGTAATTTCCTGCTTGTGTGATTGGCTCCCTGATTTTCCCAGAAGATAGTCAGATTTTGGGAAACCCCTGCAACAAAAATCTCATTTTTGGTGAGATACCCCAAAGGTAGATCCCATCTAAGAGGGATGCAGGCCCTGCCCCTTTCCTCATTAGTGCCCTGCAGGTGCAGCGGCTGTTTGATAGTTATAAAATCACTCCCATTTACAGAGAAACAAACAGCTATTTCTTCAGAATAACAAAAAGGTACATAGATCACCCAGAGGGGGGAGGGGGTTTTTCTCAACCAGGGCTGCCAATAAAGCAGTACAACCGGTCCTGTTGTACTGGGCCCAGGCCCCATTAGCTAAACAGGGGGGCCCAGTAGACATGTGCAATTCGTTCCGTTCTGAATTCGTTTAACGAATTTCGACAAATTCCTTGATTCGGAAATATCCAAATTAACGAAAACCCGTTTAACCACTTCAATACCGGGGGCACTTAGACACCTTCCCGCCCAGGCCAATTTTCAGCTTTCAGCGCTGTTGCAATTTGAATGACAATTGCGCGGTCATACAACACTGTACCCAAACAGATTTTTTATCATTTTGTTCCCACAAAGAGCTTTCTTTTGGTGGTATTTGATCATCTCTGTGTTTTTTATTTTTTGCGCAACAAATAAAAAAAAGACCGAAAATTTTGAAAAAAAGTTTTTCTTTGTTTCTGTTAAAATTTTTTGTAAATAAGTACCTTTTCTTCTTCAATGATGGGCACTGATACGGCGGCACTGATGGGCACCAATGAAGTGGCACCAATGAAGTGGCACCGATGAGGCGGCACCGATGAGGCGGCACCGATGGGCACTGATAGGTGGCACCGATGGGCACTGATAGGCGGCATTGATTGGTACTTATGGGTGGCACCGATGGGTGGCACTGATGGGCACCGATAGGTGGGCACTGACAGGTGGCATTGATGACACTGATTGGTGGCACTGAATAAACTGATTGGTGGCATTGCTGGGCAGACCTGAAACATGTTGGTGCCAATCAGTGCCCATTTGTGGGCACTGATTGGCACAGATTGGGCACATGTGGATGGCCATGGGGTACATACCTAGCCATCCACATGTTGCCCCTTCCTTGGTGGTCCTAGTGGCGATCTCTGGTGGTCCAGTGTGGTCATCTGAGGGGGGCTGTGCTGATAAACAATCAGCGCAGACCCCCCCCCTGTCAGGAGAGCCGCTGATCGGCTCTCCTCTAATCGCGTCTGTCAGACGCGAGTGAGGAAAAGCCGATCAACGGCTCTTCCTATTGACATCATGATCAGCCGTGATTGGACATGGCTGATCACATGGTAAAGAGCCTCCGCCGGAGGCTCTTTACCAAGATCGGTGGAGCGGTGTGTCAGACTGACACACCACTCCACCGATCGGCGCGCGGCGGCATGTTATCCTGCTGGACGTCATATGACGCCCAGTCAGGATAACTGAACCACCGCCCGGCCGTCATCTGCTATGGGCCGGGCGGGAAGTGGTTAACAAATTTTTCCTGAATCTTTGTAAATTCGTAAATTTGAACATTCAGAAATATCCAAAATGAACGAAAATCCGTTTAACCACTTAACAACCGGCCCATAGCCGAATGACGGCTGCAGGGCGGTTGCTTAACTCTGGGAGGACGTACTATGACGTCCTCCCGGAATTCCCCTGGGGCGCGCACCCGAGCACATCCATGACCACCGGGTCCAGAGGACCCGGCGCATCACGGATCCCAGTAAATGGCCGCTGATCGCGGCCGTTTACCATGTGATCGCGCCGTCAAATGACGGAGCGATCACATGTAAACAGACCGGCGCCATCTGATGACGCCGGTTCCTCTCCTCCCCTCCTGTGTACCGATCGGTACACTGTGGAGGAGAGGGAGATGGATGGATGGCTGCAGCGCTGTGGGCTGGATGTGTAGTGCCCACAGCGCTGCACAGAGACATCCAGCCATCCATCCATCCATGCTCAGCCATCCCTTCTGCTGTGCAATACTCTGCAAAGCCCACATTACTCTGCAATACCCCTACAATACTCTGCAATACCCCCACAATACTCTGCAATACCCCCACAATACTCTGCAATACCCCCACAATACTCTGCAATACCCCCACAATACTCTGCAATACCCCCACAATACTCTGCAATACCCCCACAATACTCTGCAATACCCCCACAATACTCTGCAATACCCCCACAATACTCTGCAAAGCCCTGCCATACCCCGCCATACCCCGCCATACCCCGCCATGCTGAGCCATGCTCGGTTGTACTCGGCCTCTGTATGTGGCCAGGCTGTGGAAGTCTCACACATGTGGTATCGCCGTACTCAGGAGGAGCAGGGGAATCTATTTTGGGGTGTCATTTTTGGTATGTACATGTTATGTGTTAGAAATATTGTATAAATGGACAACTTTGTGTTAAAAAAAAAAAAAATGCGTTTTAACCACTTCCCGCCCGCCAGCCGTCATATATTGTCCTTGACTTTGTGCGGGGATATCTGAATGATGGTTGCAGCTACAGGCATCATTCAGATATCAGCTTTTTCAGCCGGCGATTCCCTACACCATAAGAATGATCATAGCGTCTGTTCCACTGCTTGATCGTTCTTACAGGAGGCGAGAGGGGATGTCCCCCCCTCTCGCGCTTCTACCGACTCACAGCTACGATCGAAGCCAGGATTTTTTTTTTTTTTTTTTTTAATTTCAGGCTTCCCAGCCTAGAGGTGAGATGTGGGGTCTTATTGACCCCATATCTCACTGTAAAGAGGACCTGTCATGCCATATTCCTATTACAAGGATGTTTACATTCCTTGTAATAGGAATAAAAGTGGTCAAAATTTTTTTTTTTTGGAAAAAAAGCATCAAACTAAAATAAATAAAGTAAAATGAACAATAAAAAAAAAAAAAAAAGTTTAAAGCGCCCCTGTCCCTGTGTGCTCGCATGCAGAAGCGAACGCATACATAAGTCCCGCCCACATATGAAAACGGTGTTCAAACCACACATGTGAGGTATCGCTGTGATCGGTAGAGCGAGAGCAATAATTTTGGCCCTAGATCTCCTCTGTAACTCAAAACATGTAACCAGTAAAAAATTTTAAAGCGTCGCCTATGGGGATTTTTGAGTAGCAAAGTTTGGCGCCATTCCACAAGCGCATGCAATTTTGAAGGGTGACATGTTGGGTATCTGTTTACTCGGCGTAACTTCATCTTTCACATTATGCAAAAACATTGGGCTAACTTTACTGTTTTGGTTTTTGTAAAGCACAAAACATTTTTTTTTCCAAAAAAAACGCGTTAAAAAAATTGCTGCGCAAATACCATGCGAGATAAAAAGTTGCAACGACCGCCATTGTATTCTCTAGGGTCTTTGCTAAAAAAACATTAATGTTTTGGGGTTCTATGTAATTTTCTAGCTAATAAATGATGATTTTTACATGTAGGAAAGAAATGTCAGAATTGGCCTAGGTGCTCCCCTGCATGTTGGGCCTCTGTATGTGGCCACGCTGTGTAAAAGTCTCACACATGTGGTATCGCCGTACTCGGGAGTAATAGCAGAATGTGTTTTGGGGTGTAATTTGTGGTATGCATATGCTGTGTGTGAGAAATAACCTGCTAACATGACAATTTTGTGGAAAAAAAAAAGTAAAAAAAAAAAAAAAAAAAACTTGATTTTGCAAAGAATTGTGGGAAAAAATGACAACTTCAAAAAACTCACCATGCATCTTTCTAAATACCTTGGAATGTCTTCTTTCCAAAAAGGGGTCATTTGGGGGGTATTTGTACTTTTCTGGCATGTTAGGGTCTCAAGAAATGAGATAGGCCGTCAGTACTTCAGGTATGATCAATTTTCAGATATTCGCACCATAGCTTTTGGACTCTATAACTTTCAAAAAGACCAAATAATATCCACTGATTTGGGTTATTTTTACCAAAGATATGTAGCGGTATAAATTTTGGCCAAAATATATGAAGAAAAATTACTAATTTGCAAAATATTATAACAAAAATGAAGAAAAATGTATTTTTTTTATAGATTTTTCGGTCTTTTTTCTTTTACGGCGCAAAAAATAAAGAACCCAGCAGTGATTAAATACCACCAAAAGAAAGCTCTATTTGTGTGTAAAAAAGGACAAAAAAATTCATATAGATACAGTGTTGCATGACTGAGTAATTGTCATTCAAAATGTGAGAGCACCAAAAGCTGAAAATTGGTCTGGTTAGAAAGGGGGTTTAAGTGCCCAGTTGTCAAGTGGTTAACAATTTTTTCCTGAATCCTCGTAAATTTGAAAATGTGTAAATTTGAAATAATAAATAATAATGTAACTATTACTAACTATTCAGTTATAGGTATTGGAATTTCCTTTCAAATTTGGCTGTTAGTAAATGTAACAAATACAAATTTATCTGAAATAATGAATGCCGCATATAAACGAATGGAACGTAACAAAGTAATAATAATAGACAACAATAATAATAATAAAAATGTTATTATTATTTATTATTAATTTGTTACATTCCATTTGTTAAGATGTGACATTCGTTATTTCGGATAATTCGCAACTTCGGATAAATTTGTATTCGTTACGTTTACAGCCAAATTTGAAAGGAAATTCCGATACCTATAAGTGGCAAACAATAATTAATAATACATAATGGAATAACCAACATACATATAATCCAGAAAACGCATAACAGTGCGACTAAGTGGCTCAATCCGGAATCTTCAGGGGATAAAGTGCAAGTGCAGTAATAAATACATAAAGTGCAAAACTACTGGCGCAGTGATCAGAATATACACTGACAGTATAGAAGTGAGGTGAATAACAACCATAAAAAAAATCTGGATCTGTGTCCCCTGAAGGCTGCTGAAATCACTGGAAGCCGATCCCCACGATATCATTACACCGCCTGTCGGTACATATTCGACTCGGCCCATTGGGGGCCGCAACGTCAGGTGAGAGGCTGGGGAAACCATTGTTACACCTCTGGAATAAAAGAGTCGATCTATTGATGAGATACCAGGCACTCGCACTTCTACACCATCTTTTAGAAGATTGCACTGGGCAGACATCGTGAATCGCACTTTATGCATCTTTGAACTGTTTCTCTGGACATTTATTGTTCACATTTTTATTAGTCTGCACTTTTGTTGTACACTGCTATTTATGCACTTTTTTTCCCTTAGTGATTCATGGATGCTGCTATCTAGTCGCATCATATGCGTTTTTGGATCGCAATTTCGATTCTTTATTGCAATGTTTTTTCTTTTTTCCTTTTGGTCACTTTATTATGGATTAGTTCAGTGAGTTTTTTGTTACATATTTAATTTTTTTATGGTTGTTATTCACCTCACTTCTATACTGTCAGTGTATATTCTGATCACTGCGCCAGTAGTTTTGCACTTTGTTATGTATTTATTACTGCACTTGCACTTTATCCCCTGAAGATTCCGGATTGAGTCACTTAGGCGCACTGTTATGCGTTTTCTGTATTATATGTATGTTGGTTGTTCCATTATGTATTATTAATTATTGTTTGCCACATTACTTGACACGTCCTTATGTCTTTTTATGCACACTGCACTTTAGGAGTCTATTCACTTTCGTTGTTTTGATTTCATGTCTACATTGCCAGTGTCTTTGTGCTAGCATTCTCTGTTATTTACCACTTTCTCCAGGATCACTTGTCATTGCAATATTAGTGGGGTAGCGCCACATATATTCATATTTACATTTTTTTGTCCTTTGAGCTATGTGGGTACACTCTTTTATGTAGGCGGCTTCCCTTAGCTTGTTGTTGAAGATTGTTTTTTTGCGCATTAGATTGCATTATTAACATTAGTTATTCTTTTGAATTTTTAGATTTTCTTTCTTATTTGCGGATTTTCAAATTTACGAATTTTTGAATTTACGAATTGCGATCATAACGAGTGACCTGAAAAGAGAAAAAACAAAAACGAACACATTTTTCGGCACATGTCTAGGGCCCAGGGTAGCTTTATTGTTCATTTCTGCCTAAATAAATAAACGGATTTTATTAGACCACCCCCCCCCGCCCCCCCACCTGCTACTTGCTTACCAAAGCGTAAATTACATTTCCCCAGGCCCCATCTGGTTAACAGAGAGGCCCAGGAGGTGGGAGCAGAGGAGGGACTTTTTTCAAATTTTCGGGGTGTAGGCAGATAAAGTCAGTGCTGCTTTTCCGCTGCACCCCGCGAGGGGTAGGTGGGGTGTAGGCATGGTTGGGGGGGGGGGCCTCAGGGGGGCTGCATGGGGCCCCATGATTTCTAACAGCAGCCCCGTTCTCAACAAAAGTGGAGTTACTCTTTAACAAATGTCTGAAAACCCCAAATTTCTTTTTCTGTATGTTTGGCATCATATCTGCATCTAATTTTCTTTAGCATTCTGTTGCAAAGTTTTTTTTTTTTTTCTGCCTGGAGATCCTGCCAGTAACAGCACTTCCTGATTCAGCCTGACAACACTGAGCCCTGGGTCATATTTGCGCGCTGCGAACTCGCAGCAAGTTCTGTGTGGATTCCACACCACCTGCAAATCGCACCCCGTTCATGCGAACCACTGCGGGTGTGTATGTTAAGTTAACGACACCCGAAATCGGTTCCCAAAGAGCAGTGCGATTTGTAGAATCGGATCACATGGGAGTTCACACCCATGCGATCTAATTCTGGTACGACCAAAAAAAAAAAAAAGGGTCCTGTATGTTTTTGGTGCGGATTCGGTAAGATGGGAGTAATATAGAATAATGGCTCAAATCGCACTGTTGAAGATTTGCATGCGATTTAAAGAGGAATGCAGTATAATTCCTATTCAAAAATCACATGTGGTTCCCCGCACAGTGTGAACCGGGGCAAAGGGTTCTACAGTACCTGCAAAGCATTGTCATTCATGGCAGCTGAACGAAATGTTTCTAAGCCTGTACCATCAGCGCCATCTAGTGGCCAAATAGCAGTATAGCTTTTTGAAATACAGTATCTCACAAAAGTAAGTACACCCCTCACATTTTTGTAAATCTTTTCTTCTATCTTTTCATGTGACAACACTGAAGAAATGACACTTTACTACAATGTAAAGTAGTGAGTGTACAGCTTGTATAACAGTGTAAATTTGCTGTCCCCTCAAAATAACTCAACACACAGCCATTAATGTCTAAACCGCTGGCAACAAAAGTCAGTACACCCCTAAGTGAAAATGTCCAAATTGGGCCCAAAGTGTCAATATTTTGTGTGGCCACCATTATTTTCCAGCACTGCCTTAACCCTCTTGGGCATGGAGGTCACCAGAGCTTCACAGGTTGTCACTGGAGTCCTCTTCCCCTCCTCCATGATGACATCACGGAGCTGGTGGATGTTAGAGACCTTGTGTTCCTCCACCTTCTGTTTGAGGATGTCCCACAGATGATCAATAGGGTTTAGGTCTGGAGACATGCTTGGCCAGTCCATCACCTTTACCCTCAGCTTCTTTAGCAAGGCAGTGGTCATCTTGTAGGTGTGTTTGGGGTGGTTATCATGTTGGAATACTGCCCTGCGGCCCAGTCTCTGAAGGGAGGGGATCATGCTCTGCTTCAGTATATCACAGTACATGTTGGCATTCATGGTTCCCTCAATGATCTGTAGCCCCCCAGTTCCGGCAGCACTCATGCAGCCCCAGACCATGACACTCCCACCACCATGCTTGACTGTAGACAAGACACACTTGTCTTTGTCCTCCTCACCTGGTTGCCTCCACACACGCTTGTCACCATCTGAACCAAATACGTTTATCTTGGTCTTATCAGACCACAGGACATGGTTCCAGTAATCCATGTCCTTAGTCTGCTTGTCTTCAGCCAACCGTTTGCGGGCTTTCTTGTGCATCATCTTTAGAAGAGGCTTCCTTCTGGGATGACAGCCATGTAGACCAATTTGATGCAGTGTGCGGCGTATGGTCTGAGCACTGACAGACTGACCCCCCACCCCTACAACCTCTGCAGCAATGCTGGCAGCACTCATATGTCTATTTCCCAAAGACAACCTCTGGATATGACGCTGAGCATGTGACCTCAACTTCTTTGGTGGACCATGGCGAGGCCTGTTCTGAGTGGAACCTGTCCTGTTATACCGCTGTATGGTCTTGGCCACCATGCTGCAGCTCAGTTTCAGGGTCTTGACAATCTTCTTATAGCCTAGGCCATTTTTATGTAGAGCAACAATTCTTTTTTTCAGATCCTCAGAGAGTTCTTTGCCATGAGGTGCCATGTTGAACTTCCAGTGACCAGTATGAGAGAGTGAGAGCGATAACACCAAATTTAACACATCTGCTCCCCATTCACACCTGAGACCTTGTAACATTAACAAGTCACATGACACCAGGGAGGAAAAATGGCTAATTGGACCCAATTTGGACATTTTCACTTCAGGGTGTACTGACATTTGTTGCCAGTGGTTTAGACATTAATGGCTGTGTGTTGAGTTATTTTGAGGGGACAGCAAATTTACACTGTTATACAAGCTGTACACTCACTACTTTACATTGTAGACAAGTGTCATTTCTTCAGTGTTGTCACATGAAAAGATAGAAGAAAAGATTTACACAAATGTGAGGTGTACTTACTTTTGTGAGATACTGTAGATCAATGAAAAAGCAATACCACATTTTGCCCACTAGGTGGAGCAGGCGACACAGGAATTAAACTCTTAGAATAATTACGGTGGGGTTTTGTTCAGTTTGCACGATATTTTAACAATGAATATCATTTAAATAGACACCTAAGCCATTGCTTCCCACTTAGCAGAATCTTTGTCAGCCTGCCATGTGAGCGCCTCCGGCTGGCCAATAACAGGAGCGCACACAACATGTTATTGCCAAATTTAAAAAGCAGGGACTTTAGCGTCCTTTCACATCATAAATGTAAACTTACCAAAAGGCATCTAAATAAATAAATAAATAAAATAATAATAATAATAATAATAATAATAATAATAATAATAATAAAAGGGGGGGCACACCCTAATGAATTATAATAAAAATTATTTATTGGGAAAATAAATGTCTTCACAAAAGAAAGCAACTTCAGGCACAAAGAATCATTCCAGTAGAGATGCTCAAATGACGCCCATTCACAGGGGGCGTGGTTTAGACCCGGTTCACACTAGAATACGGTGAGGGAAACCCACGATCCGCACTGCAGGCATCAGTGCAATGTTAACGACACGCCAAATGCAGGTCGCAAACACAGTGCATTTGCCTGCACCGAATCACAGGCTACAAAAGTACCATGCGATCTGGTTGCAGTGCATGCACCACTTTGGTACAATGCAGTCCAATTTGAGCCCATTCAAAAATGAATGGGCTCAAATGGCACGGCACTGAATCGCATGTGAATTGCAAAGGAATACGGTGCATTTGCTGTGCGATCCATAGGCACTTCATAGCGTGGACTTAGGCTTGGTGGATGGGCGTGGTCTGAGCATCGGTGGTTGAAGGAAAGAGAACTGTACAATGTATGGGCAGCCTAAGTTGCTGACTCAGGCAGGCCAAGAGTTAACGGCAGCCTTAGACGATTTGAATCTCAACGGTTCAGGGGGTACCGGCCAAGATTCAAACCATGTATGGGCAGGCTGAATGTAACCAGGTTGATCGATCAACTTGGGTTCAACCAGCCTGTCGGATTTTACATGCGATTATTGCTAGTGGCTATTTAAAGCCACTATCAGTAATCATCAGGTTTTCCCGGTGGAGGCGGCTCCCCCTGCTGGGAGAACACAATGGTTCCACAGGAGGAGTTGTGTTGATGAGGGAATTGAACGATTTTCTTTCCTGCAACCCGTGGTTGCAGGAAAGAAAGTCGCTCCATCTATGACCAGCTTAACTTTTCTGAACGGCATGCTTGTTCCAGGTCCACATTTCAATGGGCTGAAGCCAGGCAAGTTGCATTTTCAGAAGGAAGTCCTCAATAGCAGCTGGAATTTTACAAATATATAGTGCAGGTTTATATAACAGCAAGCTGCTAAAATCTCCCATTGCTACCTCATTGACCGCTCAGAACGGTTATCGGTTAACCAATAAGATATCACCCTACATGCTAATGACTGCCGGGAATCTGAAATCATTTAAAAGGTAACTCCACTTTCATGGGGAAAGCAAAGCAAATAATTTATCATCATATATAATCGCTACACAAGTCACATTGTAAGTGAATGCTATTAAAAATGACCTTTCCCTTTTCCTATTCAATCTGCGGCCACTATAATTTATTGTAACACAATATGGCCACCTGGAGGCGCTCTGTACACAGATGGCATACAGAGCGCCCCTCCCCCAGATATGCCATTTCCTTCTTGTGTGATTGGCTCACTGATTTTCCCAGAAGTCTGCACTAAGATACAAGTCAGATTTTGGGCATCCCAACCAGCTCACACACATTTACGTCGGCAAAGTGGCTCTTTCCCACAAATCGCTGTACCTGTACGCTGGCTCCTTTAAGAGCCTTAGCAGGCGCACGCGCCTGCTGCACGGCGGGGGACCCATTGCGCGTGGCCGGCAGCGCGATGTCCGCTTACCACGCGCGATCGCAGGCACGAGCCAGAACGGGGATTTGTGTATGTAAACACACAAAAATCCCCGTTCTGACAGGAGAGAGAGATCGTCTGTTCCTAGTGATTAGGAAAAGTGATCATAAGAGGGCGGGGTCAGCATCACCCAATGACCCCGCCCCCTTATGACGTCACAGTCCCAACATGCCCCGGGACTGTGACGTCATAAGGGGGCAGGGTCACTGCCTATATAAGTCATTGCGGAGCGCTCACACAGCATTACAGCGGGAGAGAGTGTCGTGTCAACATCGGAAGAAAAGAGGGAAGAAGACGACGCAGCCGAAGTCCGGGCCACCGCTAGCAAAAGAGCGGCAGAAGATAGCGGAGGAGCCGGAAGAAGAACCAGACACTGGGAGAAGAGGCCGGAGAGCGTGGCGAAGTCGGAAGAAGACCCCCAAAGTCGGAAGAAGACCCCGGAGCTGTCTAATAAATTACTTTAAAAACCTGCGTAGTGTGTTTTTTTATTGACACTTTTTCCTTAGGTGAATGGGTAGCGGTACAATGTACCCCATACTCATTCACATAGGGTGGGGGGCCGGGATCTGGGGGCCCCTTATTAAAGAGGGCTCCCGGATTCCGATAAGCCCCCCGCCCGCAGACCCCGACAACCAACGGCCAGGGTTGTCGGGAAGAGGCCCTTGTTCTCATCAACATGGGGACAAGGTGCTTTGGGGTGGGGGGGCCACAGGGTGCCCCCCTTCCCCAAAGCACCCACCCCCCATGTTGAAGGCATGCGGCCTGGAACGGTTCAGGAGGGGCGGGGGCGCTCGATGGTCCCCACCCCCTTTCCTGACCGGCCGGGCTGCGTGCTCGGATAAGGATCTGGTATGGATTTTGGGGGGACCCCGCGCCGTTTTTTTTCTTAAAATTCATGCCAGACCTAAGGGCCTGGTATGCCCCATGACGGGGCTCGCAAGGTGTCAATCTCGCCGATAAAAGCGGCGAGATTGACTTCCTTTTCTAGTCCTGTCGTACCCGAGTCACGTTCAAAATGAACGGACTTGTTCGTGTGTGGGCAAGTCCGTTCATTTGGAAAGTCCGTCGTAAATCTGTCGGGAAGACCGGCGGACATAAGTCTGCCGGAAAGTCCGGTCGTGTGTAGGCAAGTCCGTCCGCAGTCCGGTCCTGTGTAGGCAAGTCCGTCCGCAGTCCGGTCCTGTGTAGGCAAGTCCGTCCGCAGTCCGGTCCTGTGTAGGCAAGTCCGTCCGCAGTCCGGTCCTGTGTAGGCAAGTCCGTCCGCAGTCCGGTCCTGTGTAGGCAAGTCCGTCCGCAGTCCGGTCCTGTGTAGGCAAGTCCGTCCGCAGTCCGGTCCTGTGTAGGCAAGTCCGTCCGCAGTCCGGTCCTGTGTAGGCAAGTCCGTCCGCAGTCCGGTCCTGTGTCGGCAAGTCCGTCCGCAGTCCGGTCGTGTGTCGGCAAGTCCGTCCGCAGTCCGGTCGTGTGTCGGCAAGTCCGTCCGCAGTCCGGTCGTGTGTCGGCAAGTCCGTCCGCAGTCCGGTCGTGTGTCGGCAAGGCCGTCCGCAGTCCGGTCGTGTGTCGGCAAGGCCGTCCGCAGTCCGGTCGTGTGTCGGCAAGGCCGTCCGCAGTCCGGTCGTGTGTCGGCAAGGCCGTCCGCAGTCCGGTCGTGTGTCGGCAAGGCCGTCCGCAGTCCGGTCGTGTGTCGGCAAGTCCGTCCGCAGTCCGGTCCTGTGTAGGCAAGGCCGTCCGTAGTCCGGTCCTGTGTAGGCAAGGCCGTCCGCAGTCCGGTCCTGTGTAGGCAAGGCCGTCCGTAGTCCGGTCCTGTGTAGGCAAGTCCGTCCGTAGTCCGGTCCTGTGTAGGCAAGGCCGTCCGTAGTCCGGTCCTGTGTAGGCAAGTCCGCCTGTAGTCTGGTCGTGTGTAGGCAGTCCGAAGTCTGTCAGAAGTCCGTCGGAATTTCCGCCCGCGTGTACGCTGCATCAGAGTCTAAGCTCCCCTTCCAGTACAGGCGACTCCTGCCGCTGCATGACTAACAAAAGATGACTTTGTATGACACACATGTGTGCGTGAGCGTTGTTTTATTATTAAACATTATATAAGACACTATTTGAAAAGTGTACAATGTTTTATTTTGTCTGCCATAAAAAGGTCTCATCTGATAGGGCCCTTCCACACTGGTGACTGGAGGCATGTGTGTAGGGGGGTAAAAACAGCCGTGGGTTTGCCACCCCCTGGCTGCCTATTGGGAATTCTAAGCGCTCGTCCACAATGGTGGTACTGGTAATGCTTACTGTCCTCTGAAAGGCCATCCGCAGTGATTGCTTTTCAAAGGGTATTACAGTAGTGGCTGATAGGTGTTCAGGAGGCACTGCTGACACTTCTTTTTTTTTTTAATTTTGCATTGCGGGACCGCACTGCAACTGTGTGCCAAGCGTTTGTGGCACGTTGTTGTGGTGCAGCCCCACTGGAGGTGCTTGACCGGCACTGCCGCCTGTGTTTGCAGCCAAAGTTAACCATTTCCCAACCCGGCTTTTCTGGCACTTTTTGTTTACAAGCTTAAATCAGTAATTTTTGCTAGAAAATTATTTAAACCCCCCCCCCCCCCACATTATTATTTTTTTTTAAGCAGAGACCCTAGGGAATAAAATGGCGATCATTGCAAATTTTTTTATGTCACACCGTATTTGCACAGTGGTTTTGCAAATGGAATTTTCTTTTGGAAAAAAAAAACCAAACACTTAAAGCGGCTCTTCTGTAATTTTTTTCATCTTTCCATCTATTAAATCTTCTGCCCTTGTTGTGGTTCCCTTATACAGCCCACTTCCCATTTCTTGTCTGGTCAATATCCTAGGCTTATGCCAGAGGGTTTACTGCCCTGTGTCCATTCTCTGCCCTCTTGCTACGCTGTGCCCAGGGCAGCTTCCCCTCCTGCCCACCCCTTGTCCTGGCCCTGATGGCGGTCTACAAGGATGTTCAGCCCCCCCCTGCAGCCTTCTGGGAAACACACGCAGGTCCCAGAAGCCTGTGGAAACATTCGCAAAGCGTAGCGCAACTCGCGCATGTTCAGTGGGAAACTGGCTGTGAAGCTGAAAGGCTTCCCGTAATGCCAACGCCGGCACCTGAAGCTGATTGAAGAATTGGCTCGGGGGGGCTGATGTTGCTGGATCCCTGGACAAGGTAAGTGTCCCTATATTAAAAGTCAACAGCTACAGGATTTGTAGCTACTGACTGTCCTATGCCTACATGCTTTTGCTAATAGGTGTCCCTCGTTCCCGTCTCCATCTCTAAAAAGTTGGGTGTTATGGTGTGGTAAAAACAAGCTCTACTTACCTCCACTGTGCAGCTCGTTCTGCACAGAGTGGCCCCAAACCTGGTCTTCTGGGGTCCCTCGGCGGCTGTTTCGGCTCCTCCCCGCAATAATTAACCACCTTAATGTGAGCTCCCTCGCATGGTGGTTGGTTCTTGCGGGCGCGCTCCCGTGATACAGCCGGCGGCTATAGCCACTCGCTGTATCACTCGGACCCGCCCCCCCCCCGGCGTGCCGCGTCATTGGATGTGATTGACAGCAGCGCGAGCCAATGGCTGCGCTGCTTTCAATCCGTCCACTGTAGCCAATCAGCGGCCAGGCTGAGCGGCGAAATCGATGTCGGGAGCGAGCGCAGGACGTTCGAGGGGTCAGGTAAGTAAAACGGGGGGGGGGGGGGGCTGGGGGCGGCGGTATTGTCGGAAGTTTTTTCACCTTAATGCAATAGAATGCATTAAGGTGAAAAAACTTTTACCTTTACAACCCCTTTAAACCACACCTCCCAACATTTTGAGATGGGAACGAGGGACACCTACTAGCAAATGTATGTAGGCATAGGACACGCCCCCTGCCACACCCCCTTAAAGGAGAATTAACCAAAAAAAAGGTTAAATAAATCCACAAGTGACTTTTTTTTTTTACCACTACTATTCCTTTATATTGGCTTTTAAAATGTACAAATGCAGCAATTTAGAAATCGGATGAAAGGTTTAGCACTGGGAAATACTTTTTGAAAGATAAAAAGTGCATTTTATATACAACTGTATAGGAGGAAAGAGGGACAGAGGGACATTGCTCCAAATCAGGGACAGTCCCTCGAAATCAGGGACAGTTGGGAGCTATGGTTAAACCCACAAGTTTTTTTTTTTTTTTTGTTTTTTTTGTTTTAACCACTACTATTCCTTTATATTGTTTTTTGAAGTTTACAAATGCAGCAATTTAGAAATCAGAAGAAAGGTTTAGCACTTGGAAACACTTTTTGATAGATAAATAGTGCATTTTATATACAACTATATAGACCAGACCAAAACGAGGGACAATGAGGAGGAAAGAGGGACTTTGCTCCAAATCAGGGACAGTCCCTCGAAATCCGGGATGGTTGGGAGCTGTGCCTTAAACCCCAGTGTAAACGAAGCATTTATGTCAATGTGAAACAAAACATGTACAAAAAAAAAAAAGAAAAGCAACACATCTATGAGGTTACCGTCATTTGTCACCATCGCTGCCACTTACCTGCACACAAGTCTGCACAGCTGCTGAAAAACAACGCATGTCCTGCAGTGCGAGTTATTGAGCAGAAAGCTGCAGCCAGATCTGCGCTGATCAGGTGGAAATGGAGCCCATCCAGCACTCTGCAATCCCCAGACTAGTTCACACCAGGTGCATCAATCAACACAAGGACACCGAACACCCATCATCTCTCTTATTATTACTCTATGAGTGCTGTGCACCCCATACAGGTGCATTGCAGAAAAAATGAAGCATGTCCGCATGTTATGCAACGCAACATACAAAAAACATGTAACATGTTCCAACACACATCAGCGCATCACATTGCATTGTTGTGAATAAAGTTGAACAAAGTGTTTTTAACCACTTAAGGGCGGAGCCTCTTTTTTGACATTACAAGTTAAAATCTTTTTTTTTTTTGCTAGAAAATTACTTAGAACCCCCAAGTATTATACTTTTTTTTTTCCAGACACCCTAGAGAATAAAATGGCGGTCGTTGCAATACTGTATGTCACACCGTATTTGCGCAGCGGTCTTACAAGCGATTTTTGTTGTGGAAAAAATACGCTTTTTGACTTAAAAAATAAGACAACAGTAAAGTTAGACCAATTTTTTTTTTTTTTATATTGTGAAAGATAATGTTACGCCGAGTAAATTGATACCCAACATGTCACGCTTCAAAATTGCGCCCGCTCGTGGAACGGCGACAAACTTTGACTCTTAAAAATCTCCATAGGCGACGTTTAAAAATTTCTACAGGTTACCTGTTTAGAATTACAGAGGTGGTCTAGGGCTAGAATTATTGCTCTCGCTCTAACGATCGCGGCGATACCTCATGTGTGTGGTTTGAACACCGTTTTCATATGCGGGCGCGACTTACACATGCGTTCGCTTCTGCACGCGCGAGCTCGGCGGGACGGGGCGCTTTAAATTTTTTTTTTTTTCTTATTAATTTTACTTTTTATTTTTTATTTTTACACTGTCCTTTAAAAAAAAAAAAGGGTCACTTTTTATTCCTATTACAAGGAATGTAAACATCCCTTGTAATAGAAAAAAAGCATGACAGGACCTCTTAAATATGAGATCTGGGGGGTCAAAAAAGACTTCACATCTCATATTTACACTAAAATGTAATTAAAAAAATAAATAAAAAAATAAATGTCATTTTTTTTTTTTTTTGCAAAAAAAAAATTTACCTTTAAGACCATTGGGCGGAAGTGACATTTGCCGTCGCTTCCACCATTCAATGGTATGGAGCTGAGCGGGGGGGCCATCTTTCCCTCACTCGGCTCCAGGCCTGTCAGGGGGATGGATGCGATCGTCTCCGTCTCTTACTGACGGCTCCGGTAAGCGGCGGAGAGGACCATAACGTGGCGGGAGGGGGGGGCACTCTCCCGCCCCCCATAAACTGATCTTGCGGCGAATCCACCGCAGAGACCACTTTTATCTGAAAGTGGACCGCCCGCCGTTGTTGAAAATGCCAAGGTTATGGCAGCTCCCAATAAGCGTATCTTTGCGCAAAAGTTATAGCACCTACAAACTATGGGATATATATTGGGAGTTTTATTTATTTTTTTTTATACTAGTAATGGTGGCGATCAGTGACTGAGGCCTGGTTCACACCTATGCAGGTTGCAGTTTGCATATTCCGGGTGCATTTTGCGTTTTTCGCTACGCGTTTTATGACCCATTGAAGTCTATGGAACCAAAAACCAGAAAAAAAATCCTTTCCATAAAATGCACAGATATGAACATGACCCATAAAAAAAGTGTTAAATGGACTGTAGTGCCTAGGTGTGAACCAGGCCTTATAGCGGGACTGCGATATTGTGACGATCGGACACTTTTGACACCTTTTGGGGACCAGTGACGCTAATACAGTGATCAGTGCTAAAAAAATATGCACTGTCACTGTACTAATGACACTGGCTGGGAAGGGGTTAAACATCAGAGGTGATCAAAGGGTTAAATGTGTTCCTAGCCAGTGTTTATGTACTGTGTTAGGTGGACCCCACTTTCACACCGGGCGGTTTTCAGGCTCTTTGGTGCTAGAAATTCGCCTCCGATTCATTCCAGTGTGTCCTTTAACATTGGGGCGGCGCGCTTGCGGGACGTTCCGAAAAGCCCTGCAAGCAGCATCTTTGGGGCGAGTTGGGGGCGCTGTATTTAGTGCTCCAAAAACGCCCTGACCATTGGAATGAATGGGTAGCGCTTACGAAGCGCCTGAAAAGAGATTCCGAAGCGCCGCAACACGGGAATTTTTAACCCCTTCTTTGGGGCTAAAAGCGCCCCGCTAGCGGCCGAAAAGCGCCACTTAAACAGCGGTAAAGCGCTGCTAAAAAGAGGGCCACTTTACCGCGAACACAGCCGCGGCCCCAGTGTGAAAGGGGTCTATGTGCTATCCAGGGAAAGAAAATCCAGCACATCCCTGCTGAAGGGGCGTCCCTCTCTCCAGGCCACTCCCTATATCATAGCGCCCTGATTTGGAGCAATGTCCCTCTGTCCCTCTTTCCTCTTCATTTGTCCCTCATTTTGGTCTGATCTCTATAGATGTATATAAAATGCACTTGTTATCTTTCAAAAAGTGTTTCCCAGCGCTGAACCTTTCATCCAATTTCTAAATTGCTGCATTTGTAAATACCAAAAGCCAATATAAAGGAATAGTAGTGGTAAAAAGTGGGTTTAACCAATCATTTTTTTAATACAATTCTCCTTTAAGGGGGCGTGGCAGGGGGTGTGTCCTATGCCTGCATACTTTTACTAATAGGTGTCGCTCATTCCCATTTCAGAATGTTGGGAGGTGTGACTTATATGCAATGGATAGATTCATGCATTTCATGAATCTATCCATGGCCGCCGCAGCCGCCCCCTATTCATGTGTCGGGCCTCTTTCAGGACACCGGGCGCATGAATTACAGTGGCCAGAGGCTCTAATTGGCTTCAAAATAGGATGGGATCGGGTCGCAGAGGATGCGTCTGGAGCCCCCCCAGGTGTGTTGCAACAGTGAATGAATATACGTTGTTGCAACACTGATCCTCCTCCCGGCCAATCGGGAAGCGGGTCTAATACCCGTCACCCAATTGGCTGAAAGGACAGGCGTTCATATTGGATACCTAGGAGGAGGGGAGGAGACGCACAGCGGAAGCGAGGAGGAGAAGAGCCACTGGCCGATGCCTGGAGGCCTGATCCCCGCCGCCGTTTCTCAGGTGCCCAATCCCCGCACCTGCTCCTCGGATGCCCAATCCCCGCCATCGCTCCTCGGATGCCCAATCCCTGCCGCTGCTCCTCGGATGCCCGATCCCTGCAGCCGCTCCTCGGATGCCCAATCCCTGCAGCCGCTCCTCGGATGCTGATCCCCGCAGCCGCTCCTCGGATGCCCGATCCCTGCCGTCGCTCCTCGGATGCCCGATCCCCGCCATCGCTCCTTGGATGCCCGATCCCCGCCGTCGCTCCTCGGATGCCCGATCCCCGCCGTCGCTTCTCGGATGCCCGATCCCCACAGCGGCTCCTCGGATGCACGATCCCCGCAGCCGCTCCTCGGATGCCCGATCCCCGCCGTCGCTCCTCGGATGCCCGATCCCCGCCGTCGCTCCTCGGATGCCCGATCCCCCCCGTCGCTCCTCGGATGCCCGATCCCCGCCGTCGCTCCTCGGATGCCCGATCCCCGCCGTCGCTCCTCGGATGCCCGATCCCCGCCGTCGCTCCTCGGATGCCCGATCCCCGCACCTGCTCCTCGGATGCCCGATCCCCGCCGTTGCTCCTCGGATGCCCGATCCCCGCAGCCGCTCCTCGGATGCCCGATCTTCGCCGCCGCTCCTCGGATGCCCGATCCCCGCAGCCGCTCCTCAGATGCCGATCCCCGCAGCCGCTCCTCGGATGCCCGATCCCCGCAGCCGCTCCTCGGATGCCCGATCCCCGCCGTCGCTCCTCGGATGCCCGATCCTCGCCGCAGCTCCTCGGATGCCCGATCCCCGCAGCCGCTCCTCAGATGCCGATCCCCGCAGCCGCTGCTCGGATGCCCGATCCCCGCCGTCGCTCCTCGGATGCCCGATCCCCGCCGTCGCTTCTCGGATGCCTGATCCCCGCAGCGGCTCCTCCGATGCCCGATCCCCGCTGCTGCTCCTCAGATGCTCGCCTTTGCTGATTCCCGCTGCCTAGATGGGGTAAGTGCCGGTGGACCGACCGGCAGACGGGGGGGGGGGGTCAGAGAGTTGAGTTGCCATGGGGGGGTGTCAGGGTTTGGTTGTTTGCCGCCCCCCCCAAACAAAAAAACACCACCCGCCACCGCCCCGCTGACAGAACAGAGCTCTGCATTCTTTACATAGGCAAAGCTCCATCCTGTGTCTATCCTTGACGATTGGCGGGTGCTGGTGGACATCCAGTGCCCGGCACCCGCTGATCGGCCTCTGATGTGACTAATCACAGCAGAAGCAGCACGTGCGCCCTTAGACAGAATTGCAGGATCAGACATATATATATATATATATATATATATATATATATATATATATATATATCTGATCCTGCACTTCTGTCTAAGGGCGCACGTGTATATATATATATATATATATATATATATATATATATACCTGATCCTGCACTTCTGTCTAAGGGCGCACGTGCTGCTTCTGCTGTGATTAGTCACATCAGAGGCCGATCAGCGGGTGCCGGGCACTGGATGTCCACCAGCACCCGCCAATCGTCAAGGATATATATATACCTGATCCTGCACAGAACAGCGGCCCTGTAGCAGTAAATCTGCTATGGGGCGTTCATTAAGTGGTTAAACCTAAATTAAAGTCAACGCTGTGATGTGTTGTTACAATGCAAAACGCACACCACTGGACAAGCATTATATGTACCTGAGAATTTCATGCCAATAGTTGGGGGCAGACCATTCCAGGTGTGAAATTAATATACAAATCATTGCACCAACAGTTGTTGTGCAAGAGTGGATCCGACTTTGCAGAGGGACAACAAGTCACATCCAAGTCGCACCCATCCAAAGTTGCACCAAAGTCGCACTCCAAAGTCTGGATGACTTTGGAGTTGTACGAGTGTGAATGGAGCCTAAAAGAAATACGCTTACTCTACCAGACTAAAATAACAGTTTTCGAGTGCCGTTGCCCTTTTATAATCACATCACATGTGTACTAATGGGCTTTTAGAGACTTTTCTATAGCTGACCAAAACCAGTTCACATTCCCCTCCCCCCGCCCATCATTATTGTATTTTTTTTTTTCTTGTTTATCAACAGAGTGGGAAGACGTTTTCGGGTTGACTTGTTCTCTTTCTCCGGGATTCAGAGCTTTGTGACTTCACTGAAGAATCAATGGGGATTTCTCAATGGATTTGGCCTTTAACTTTTCTGTCTCGGAGAAAACTCTCCTCCAAAAGCCTTGTTAGTTAAGAGACCACAAAACAGCCATTGTGCCTCAGTCAGTGTCTTCATCCAAGTCAGTAAGTCCAGTGTTATGTTAATGGCGCTGGACTTCCATCCACTGTCCTTGTGCCGAATTAACAGCTGAGAAGTTTTAACTGACTCCCAGAGCTCTTCATGTCTTTCCTATTGTACATCGGGCCGGCCATAGACATCAATGGATGGTGTTGGAGATGATCCCACCGTATTTAGAGGTCTTTCCAGACAGCTAGCTGTGCAAACACGAACGCTCAACAACTCCGTGTGCATTATTTTACAGATCTTCTGATGGGTAAAACAGTTACTAGTTTTAGTTAGTTTGTGTAGAAACGTCACTTTAAGGGCCCCAACTGTCGGCTTTACTACGGGATAGGAGGCCAGATGTGTGATAAACATGATGGACTCCTAGTAGATCTTTGTAATTTAAATAGATAAGGGCCACATCATGTGGCACCGTTTAGAACTTCCCTTACGGAGTTCAAAAGCTTATGGGCCGAACAAGACCCTCAGCCACACATAATCTCTGCCCTTTATAAACTACTAGAAGCAGCCAAGCCTAGTCCTAAACCACTTTACATCAAAGAATGGGAGCGGCGTGACCTCCAGTGTGAGTTTATGAATGAACAACCGAACCATCTATATTACCTAACACACTCAAGTTCAGTGGAGTCTAAGACTCAGGAGAATAATTATAAAATACTTTCAAGGTGGTATTGGGTGCCTACGATCCTGGCTAGGATCTTTCAAATGGCTTCTGAACAGTGCTGGAGAGGTTGTGGACAGAGAGGAACACTTCTTCACATATGGTGGGAATGCTCCATCCTGAGACCTTTTTGGTTAATGGTCAGTAAGCATATCTCTGATGGTCTCAGTGTGGACATCCCTGACTTACCGAGTAATTTCCTCCTCCACATCCCCTCCATGCCCTTAATGCGCTATAAACGAAGTGCTCTCCCACACCTTCTCAATCCGACCATGTGCCTAATTCCAATTTATTGGAAACGCTTGCGCTTCCCTAGTGAAGTGGAATGGATGGGGAGGGTGGGGGAGATCATGAATGCAGAGCAATGACTTCCCACATGTAGGGGTACTCGGGAAAGGTTTGACTCCCCTTAGGCGTCTTGGAGAAACAACATCTCAGAGTCAGTCTCATCCAGCTTGGACACTGCCTTGCTGGCGCTGGCTGACCCCAACTATAAACAACTAGTTTTGGCAAACCAAACCCCCCCCCCTAGCAAGAACCACGGGGATCCGGTGCCCAATCAATCATCGAGCCAGGTGTAAACATCGAGTTCACATGGTGTGAACAATAATTTGACTCAATATTTTTCTGGTCATCAGTATAACGACTGTGTTGTGAGTTTTATGTTGGTAAGGATCTTGTTTGAAGTTAACAGGGTCCTCCTCCCTTTCCCATCAGCGGACCCAGGACCAGCATGGCAGGTGCTAACAGGTAAATGGGAGGGAGATCAACGAACATCTGTTCACCAATCTCCCCTTCCTGTTACTGACCCAGAAGTCACTTATGGGTAGATAGCAACCGGAGTTTGCACACGGTGGGGAAAGCTGTATACACTGGAGCAGTGCCCAAGTATATATTCTCCTTCATTTATGCGGCACTATCTGTTTGGGCCTCAATAATAGGGCTCCCCATTTGGGATAAGTGTGATACTTATACACTCAGATGTGCTATCGGTCTTCATAACTGAGGGAACCCTGTATTTATCCATCTAATATACTGATATTGCATTTTTGGGCCATATTTGGTACTATTGATATCTTGTTGGAAATGTTTGTGGTGAGAACCTTTGACAACTTACCTCTGTGTGTGGCCTACACTCTAACATTTTTACATCTCTAATTCGTATATCTGTTATACATCAGTGGTATTTACTATAGACCACATGACATGTGTGTGCATTGTTTTCGCACACATATACATGAAACTTGAAACTTCGTCTTTTTGGATGTCTGTCTAGTTTTGTGAGGTGTCCCCATACCCTGAGCTACAGATTTACCAGCACCTACCCAGTATCTGTCCTGAGGAAGCTAATAATTTAGTGAAACGTGTCGACGAGCACATTTTTGGAGGCATTACTGGTTCTTCAATTCTTGTACTTTTGATCCAGCCCTCTGTAAATGCAATATTGGGTAACTGGTAACTGTGTCCATACAGGGTGTTGTTTGTATGTTGTTTATATATTTTTTAATCATGTTGTAATAAAATGTATACTTTTTTAATGATTTTTCCTCTCATTATGTGCCCACAAAGTCTACCAATTTTTTGAGTTTCTCAATCCTTATATATATATATATATATATATATATATATATATATTGGATGTTGGCATGTTGAGGGTCTTCCCTTCCTATTTGCAAATGGAAGAAACACAAAATAACGGTCAATCTCCCTCGATCTGGGGCTCCATACAAGATCTCACCTCGTAGAGTTTTAATGATCATGAGAATGGTGAGGAATCAGCCCAGAACTACACGGGAGAATCTTGTCAATGATCTGAGCTGGGACCATAGTCACCAAGAAAACAATTGGTAACCATAGGCTTCGCCAGGCTGTGGCTATCAAGGCTTGAGCCCATAGCCCCGAGTCGCGGCGGGCGGCATTGGAGGTGGAGGAGACACAAGTAGGCAAGTGACAATCTGCAAATGGTGGCAAGTGATGTGGCAAGTGACAATCTGCAAATGGCGGCAGGTGATGTGTTAAGTGACAATCTACAAATGGTGGCAGGTGATGTGGCAAGTGACACGCCCAGGGTTCCCACTGATTCTGCATTATGGTGAGTTGAACCACTTCATTATATATTACAATGTAACAATAGAAACAATGCACTTCGATCACCCTGACACCATATCAACCTTGGTGCCATGATGATTGAAACGCCAATACCAGCCTTCCTTTGCCCGCGAAAAATTGCTTACCACCGGCGTGCGCCCCCAGTTTGGTGACTGCTGCTATGGGCTTTAGCCCCAGATCTTTTGCAGACCTAGCAACGCCCCTGTTGGTATCACACTACGCCGTGAAGGACTGAAATCCTGCAGAGCCCACAAGGTCCTCCTGCTCAAGAAAGCACATGTACAGGTCCTTCTGAAGTTTGCTAATGAACATCTGAATGATTCAGAAGAGAACTGGGGGAAAGTGTTGTGGTCAGATGAGACCAAAATCGAGATCTTTGGCATCAACTCAACTCGCCGTGTTTGGAGGAGGAGGAATGCTGCCTATGACCCCAAGAACACCATCCCCCACCGTCATACATGGAGGTCCTATGACCCCAAGAACACCATCCCCCACCGTCATACATGGAGGTGGAAACATTATGCTTTGGGGGTGTTTTTCTGCTAAGGGGACAGGACAACTTCACCGCATCAAAGGGACGATGGACGGGGCCATGTACCATCAAATCTTGGGTGAGAACCTCCTTCCCTCAGCCAGGGCATCGAAAATGGGTCGTGGATGGGTATTCCAGCATGACAATGACCCAAAACACACGGCCAAGGCAACAAAGGAGTGGCTCAAGAAAAAAGCACATTAGGGTCATGGAGTCCCATAGAAAATATGTGGAGGGAGCTGAAAGTTACTAAACATCAGCCTGGAAAGTGGAAACCTTAAGGACTTGGAGAGGATCTGCAAAGGGGACAAAATCCCTCCTGAGATGTGTGCAAACCTGGAGGACAACCACAAGAAACGTCTGATCTTTGTGATCGCCAACAAGGGTTTTGCCACCAAGTACTAAGTCATGTTTTGTGAAGGGGTCAAATACTTATTTCACTCATTAAAATGCAAATCAATTTATAACTTTTTTGAAATGCGTTTTTCTGGATATTTTTGTTATTCTGTCTCTCACTGTTATAATAAACCGACCAATAAAATGATAGACCAATCATTTCTTTGTCAGCGGGCAAACGTACGAAATCAGCAGCCGATCAAATAATTTTTTCCCTCACTGTATATGAAAGCAGACACCTAGGAGAATAAAATAGTGGTAGTTCCAATAAAGAGAGTGAATCTACCTAACGGGGGCACAGACAGCAGTAAAAACCTGGCAGGGGTTCTAATCCCTCTTCACTCTATCCAAAACTAAAAAAAAAAAAAAAAAGATTTGCCTTTAGGTATACTTTGAGCTCAACATTAGTAAAGCAAGTCCCCTACTAGCCCTCTTGACATTCCATCCTATTTAATAAAATGGCAATAAAATCAATAAACATTGATACATGCACACAGCCCAATCCGTTCCCAGGTGTCCAGAAGATGATACATTGTAGCAGGCTGTGTAATTGGTGATGTGTGATCCCCGGCAATAATTAACCCAGCATCTCTGTCACTGTGCTGAAAACATTATTACAACTTTAAACCTTAAAGGGACAGACCATGAGGATCCTCTCCCCCCTAATCTTAGGATACAAGTCCCTTTCATGGACCAGATCTGTGTATAAAGAACTGTATTCCAATGTATCCAGTGAGGAGGCTCTGAAGTTTTAATGTAACTTGTTTTTTCTGCGTATTGTCTCCTTTAAGAGTGTTTTATGCAGGTTTTGCGTTCCCATAGACCTGTATGGAGATCCAAAACCCACTTTAAACAAACAAGCTCATTGACCCGGACCCTAGAGGGGGTGAAACTCCTCAATGAAGACACAGCAAATAAAACCATGACAGGGGTCCTAACCCTGATGAAGGTAGTCATAAGCACTCCAAGCATGCAGGTATTATTGTCACAAAGGGGTGTATTTATCAAAAATGTGAATAGGTATTCGTTGTGTGAAACTGCATGTACATTCGTTCTCTGTGATTGCCAGTCAAATTGAATGTTAGTAGGCTACTTTGTCTCCAGGATGGATGTTCTTCATTCATAAGAACATGAAAAGTATAATAATGCATTATGGCCACTAGATGGAGCTGATAATCATAAATAAACGTATTATTTACACCTTCTTAGGCTTTAGTCACACTTGTATGACTCCAAAGTCTCCTCTTGTGACTTTGGAGTGCAATTTTGACGCAACTTTGATGTAACTTTGACACAACTTTGGATGGGTGTGACTTGGATGCAACTTTGGCTTTGACCAAAGCTAATAGACAACTGTCGCACAACTGTTGCATGTTTAACATTCAAGTGTGATTTTCAGGGTTTACATTGCAGTCTATGGCACTCAAGTTGCCTGAAAGTCGGACCAAAGTAGTGCAGGAACCTTATTAACCACTTGAAACCCACGCTTTAACTGAAAGAAGGCTACAGCGCGGGCTTAAATTTCCAGAAGGGCATACGTGGTTGTCTTCCCGTGCTCGAGGTGCCTGTGCGCCCCTGCGGCACGTGGGCAGCACGCTTTGTGATCACCTAGTCCTTGGGACTTGGCTGATCTCAGAATGGGGTAAAGGGCTGATCCCGGCCCTTTACCACCTGATCAGCTGTCAGCCAATGACAGCTAATCACGTGATGTAAACAGAAGCCGGTAATCAGCTTTTTTTCCCCTCGCGCTAATAGCATGAGAAGGAAAAACAAGCCAATTACCGGCTCATGTAAAAGGGACAACAGTCCCACACACTGACAGCCACTGCTGCTTAGCAGTGCCCTCCAGTGCCACCTACCAGTGCTCATCAGTACTGATAACCAGTGCCCACCAGTGCCATCTAGCAGTGCCCACCAATGCCAGCTACCAGTGTGGCCTATGAGTGCCGCCTATCAGTGCTCAGCAGTGCCGCCTATCAGTGCTCATCAGTGCCACCTATCAGTGCAGACTTATCAGTGCCGCCTTATCCGTGCCCATCAGTTCCACCTATCAGTGCTCATCAGTGCCACCTATCAGTGTCTCCTGATCAGTGCCCACCAGTGTGGCCCCATTAGTGCCACCTATCAGTGTTTCCTGATCAGTGCCCACCAGTGCGGCCTCATCAGTGCCCATCAGTGCTACCTATCATTGCCCATCAGTGCCACCTTATCAGTGCCCTTCAGTGCCACCTATCAGTGCCCATCAGCGCCACCTATCAGTGCAGCCTCATCAGTGCCTCCTGATCAGTGCCCACCAGTGCGGCCTCATCAGTGCCCATCAGTGCCACCTTATCGGTACCTATAAGTGCCATTCAGTGCCTCCTGATCAGTGCCCACCAGTGCTGCCTCATCAGTACCACTTATCAGTGCCCATCAGTGCCACCTTATCAGTGCCTATGAGTGCCCTTCAGTGCCACCTATCAGTGCAGCCTCATCAGTGCCTCCTGATCACTGCCGCCTCATCAGTGCCACCTTATCAGTGCCCATCAGCGCCGCCTTATCAGTGCCTATCAGTGCACATTAATGAAGGAGAAAAATTACCCGTTTACAAAATTTTATAACAAACTATAAAAACTGGGTTTTTTTTGTTTTTTTTTCTGTATTTTTTGTCTGTTTAGCAAAACATAAAAAATGCCAGTGGTGATTAAATACCGCCCAAAGAAAGCTCTATTTGCGTGAAGAAAATGATAAACATTTCACATGGTTACAGTGTTGCACGACCGCGCAATTGCCATTCAAAGTGTGACAGCGGTGAAAGCGGAAGATTGACTTGTGCAGGAAGGGGGTGAAAGTGCCCAGAAAGCAAGTGGTTAAAGTCGCTGCAACTTTAGGGTGCACATATTTAAAGCGGTTGTCATTGAAAAACATGGGGTGCAACTTGTCATGTGACTTTAGTGTCCAAAGTCGCATGATGAGTCGCACATGTGTGAAGTCTTGAAATTCTGTCCTATTTCATAAAATTCCAATAACATCAATAAATAAACATTGATCCATTCCCAGGTGTCCAGAAGATGATACATTGTAGCAGGCTGTGTAATTGGTGATGTTTGATCCCCGGCAATAATTAACCCAGGATCTCTGTCACTGTGCTCAAAACATTATTACAACTTTAAATCTTAAAGGTACAGACCATGAGGATCCTCTCCCCCCTAATCTTAGGATACAAGTCCCTTTCATGGACCAGGGCTGTGTATAAAGAACTGTATTCCAATGTATCCAGTGAGGAGGCTCTGAAGTTTTAATGTAACTTGTTCTTTCTGGGTATTGTCTGCTTTAAGAGAGTGTTCAAAGCCTCTACACAGACCCCAGTGCCCCTTTGTCATGCTAAAAGCTCTGAAGTGGCTTTAGACTAAGGACAGATGTTGACTAATTCAGGGAAGACAATTGTCGGGGGTCTCATGTTTAAGAATGAAGCCCCCATGCCTTTGTCTCTATTTTAACTTCTTCTTCCAAAGCTGAGCTTTCCACAAAAAAAAAGAGAAGCATTTACTAACAATGTAGTGATAAATCTACTTTCTCTTTTATGAGCTCCATTCATTGGTTGGCCAATGTTAATAAGGAGGACTCCTTCAGTTGGGCGCTGTGCTGCCCCATTGTCCTCCTAACTAAACCCAACCACCTTAAACAACTACACAGGGACTCCATAGAAATTCCCCAGCCTGTGTTTGATGTGAGATTACATCTCCCCAAATGCACACACGTGCCCCAATATCCCATTAAATATATATTAAATATCTAGAAATAGAGGGCGATGGTGCAGGGAGAGGGGGGGGGGGAGGGGGCCCTGGATCAGCGCTGGGTCGGTGCTGGAGGCGCTAAGTTAAGTCAATGGAAAGTCAGTGAAAGTTTTTCCTCGGAATAAAAAAGTCCCTGGGTGAATAGTTCTGGGCGGATCCACAATTTTCCTCGCTGCAGGCTGCTTTTCTGATGCTTCTACAATGAAACTTCTCCCTGGATCCTTTCCAGAACAATAAATAGCCCCAAAAAACAGACTAAATAAAAAACAAAAATAAACTGCCTTTCTGATGTTTAATGGGATTTCTATAACCTCAAGAATTCTCCCCAATAACATTTACAGCCAAGGAAGTGCTGCTGGCATCACACAAGGGAAAGTCCTTTATTAGGTCCAATAACTTTTATTATTCAGTCTGCTTTACAGGAATAGAAATCTCATTGTCAGAACGATCTGTGTTTGGGTAATAATAGTTTCTATATCTACTTATGTACCATGATTTGTAAATGTAATAAAACAAATGAAAAAGTCAGAACTACATTTCCAGCAATATTTTAATAATTTTAAATATAAACGTTAGAGCTTATATCTTTATAGAAAGATAGGAAAAAAAATGTGTGTACATGTAAATAAAAAAAAAAAAATATATATACACACATATATATATATATATATATATATATATATATATATATATATATATATATATATATATATATATATATATTTATTTATTATTGTCGCTATTATTATTATGCAGGTTTTATGTAGTGCCAAAAGTTTGTGCAGGACTTTACAAGATGAATATCTATGTATATAGTAATTTTTTTTTTCACAACACATCATAATTGCAGTAGTTTCCAAACACTGAGCTTATTTACTAAAGGAGTTGGGTATCCTTCCACAATAAATTATGTGAATATTCGTCACTTATCAATCATCCTCACTTATAATCATCTTTCTTTTCACATGGTTGGAAAATTAAAGTGAACTATTGTGTGAAGATTCATTGTAAGATTCTTAAATTCTTTAGCATATTAAACTTAAAAAAATTATATATATATATATATATATATATATATATATATATATATATATATATATATATATATTTCTAATATAATTAACTAATATATTAAATGGTTGTAAAAAGGTTGTAAGGTTATGTATATGTCTTGAATGCACATGTATATATGTATATTATTTTATTGTTTAAGATGGTGTCTTGCACACCTATCCACAAGCGATTTAATAGTATAAGAAAGAGGAAAGGGTTGCTTAAATTTATTTTAGGGGGGCATGCCACCAAACCTCAAATAACCTATATATATATATATATATATATTATTTGTGTATTTTATATATATAATTTGTGTAAAATACACAAATAATATATATATATATATATATATATATATATATAGGTTATTTGAGGTTTGGTGGCATGCCCCCCTAAAATAAATTTAAGCAACCCTTTCCTCTTTCTTATACTATTAAATCGCTCAGGGATAGTGAACATATACCCTTTGTGTCATACGTATAGTAACAGAGAAGTATACAATACAAAATAGCAGCAAAAGCATATCAAATATGAAGTACAATATTAAAATATACCAAAGACGATGGCAGAATGTTTCGGGGTACTAGGACCACTTTGTTAAGGAGGTCCTCCATGGCAAAGCAGTCTTAGTACCACAATGAGTTGGACATTCGGGGCTTAGCTGTCACACTGCCTGACTGATTTCTTTTTTGGGCCATCATCTCTGGCATGCTTTTATTATTGTACTTTGTTCCCTATGAGTTCTTTGCTGCTGTTTTGTATCTCATAGATTACTGTTACATTTGTACATATTTACAAGGTACACTTTTATACATTTGATACAAAATATTTGTAAATGTTTACTATCTCTGACTAAACTGTAGTGAGTGTGCTTACTTTGTATAGAAATTGTTTTGTTGTTACAAGTATTTTTTTGTTGTATGTATAAATAAATTATTTATTTTTATTTATATAGTTTATTTTAACTATTATATGTGGGTTTTTTTGTTTGTTTTTGCATGTGTTGTTATATAACATACTGTTATTGTTATATTATTTATGTCAGTGTCATTTAGTTTTCATTCTTCCTAATCTGTTTCTGTTTTGTATTAATTATATTTAATATAAATATATATGTATAAAAATGTCTGTGGCATAGTAGTACACAGCTCAATGTGTTTTGTTTTTATCCTACAGATTTTTTTATATTTGCTTGTATTACCATCTTTCAGCTGCATTGGAATGCCTATTATGGTATTTTCCCATGCTTTTAATATGACCTACACAGGATTATCTGTGAATTCTAGGATAAAAGTATATAATATTAACACATATTCACTGATTCAATACTAATTGTTCCACAAAGCTTTGTCTAGGTTTATATATTTTTCCTGCCCATTTTAAATTGTGTGGCTATTTGTAATTTAAAAATGTCAGTGGTGAATTAGATAAATGCAAAAAAAAAAAAAAAAAAACAGAACATTTTTGGAACTTTTTTTTTTTTTTAACCTGAATATTATTTAAAATGAGAACAATATGGTGATCTGGTGAATTTGTAGTTAGCAGGTAAACACAGAGGCCTCTAATCTCCTGGTTTTGTGCGGGTTGCTTTGTAGCCCAGTGTATAGAATTGCAAATTTGCTGAGACAAGATGGTTAGAGGCCAGAAGCTGTGCGTGTAGATTGAGCGTGAAACTGATTCGACTCAATCCGGCCACAGCTCAGCCTCTGCTCAGGGACATGTCACCCCTTGCTGGGACCAGAACATTTTAATTTTAATGGAAGTTGTCAGCTAATTTTCCACTAGTTAATGTCAGAATGAACTTGCACTATTAACAGAAGTTAGGGACAAGAATTGCTTCACAGACAGTTTGTACCAATTATTTATGGCATGGCTGCATGAATTGCTATATTGGTGTGTGGCACTGGCCTTCCCTAGGATGCTTTCATTTGTACCAGTGCAGCCCTACAAATTTGGACTCCTGCATTTGAACAATTAGGAAATAGTTTATTAAATTAGCTTTGGAATTGTATTACCTTCAATACTAAGATTGCATTTATGCTACAGGCAGATCTCATAGAGCACAGTCACCAGATAGACATAAAACATTGACTAAGGCTTCATGTACCCTACCACCTCCTAAACTTGAGTTTAGAAGCTTTTGGCATTTTTTTTGCCAAAGATTATAAACTCAACTCCATAAAATCCTGAGTGTCAATGTACACATTGGCTTTTAGCAGAGTTTGGAAGCTGCTGCGGTTAGGTGGGGTTCAACCTCTATTTCCTGAACGTGGAAGAATCGCGTTCACGATAGGAATGTTTTGACCGCGGGAAAACACAAAATGGCGGCCAAGTGTACATGAAGCCTAACGGTGTGTCTGCCAAAAATCACATCAGGATGGAGTATTTTTTATTGCAGGCAGGGCTTTTTTTCAGCAGGAACTAGGGGGAACTCAGTTCCACCACCTCTGGCTCAGGTCTTCTGCTCCCTGCTCACCACTATCACTTGGTAACACTGAAGTCCAGCTTCTGCATTTACAAGTGATAGCTTATCTCCCAGTAGCTCCCACAGGTCAGATCTCCTGTCCAGATCCCACTGAGTGCTGTACAGGGACAAGGGAGATACAGAACAGGTGCCCAGGTTTCAGTGCAGTTATGGGCAGGAGAGGGCACGTGGTATAGGCTGCACCCTCTGTGGTCTCCATTTTTTCCCTGGCGACCAGTTGTTGATGCTCCTACTGCATAATCTCCCTTGCAAGTGACCGTAGTGTAGTATAGTATGCTGGGAGGTACTACAGCTGGATAGGTGTTTCAGCTTAATATTGCAACAAAGGTAAGATATATGACAGATGGTGGAGCTTTTAAGGAGGGGGGAGAAAATGAGGGAAGTGGATGGAGGGGGTTGTATGCAGAGGGAGGAGCTACTATTTGATGCCATTTGGCAGGTATGTGAGTGTGGCGGGCATGGTTGAGTTCCTGCACCTATTCTCTGAGAAAAAAAAAAGCCCTGATTACAGGTACTTGAATAGCACTATGAATTTACGCATATATATTGTGCATTCACATCAGTCCCTGCCCTCAAGGCGCTTACAACCTAAGGTCCCTAACTCACACTCATACATACATATACTAGGGCGATTTAACCTCCCAGCATGTCTTTGGAGTGTGGGAGAAAACCCACGCAGGCACAGGGAGAACATGCAAACTTCAGGCAGGTAGTGCCATCGTTCAGATTTGAACCAATGACCCTAGTACTACTAGGCAGAAGTGCTAACCACTTAACCACTGGGGACAGTTCATTCCCTTTTTATTTGCATTTACAGGTCTGTGGGGTCTCTTAAAGCGGTAGTAAACCGCTGGTGGTTAAATAAAATTTAAAAAATCCTGCAAGGCAATCTCATAATATGCTAGTTTGCATTGCAAAACTGGTAACCTTTAGAAATTTTTAAACATTGCCATACGGAGATTTTTAAGGGTAAAAGTTTTCGCCATTCCACGAGCGGGCGCAATTTTGAAGCGTGACATGTTGGGTATCAGTTTACTCGGCGTAAGATTATCTTTCACAATATAGAAAAAAAATTGGGCTAACTTTACTGTTGTCTTATTTTTTAATTCAAAAAAGTGTGTTTTTTCCCAAAAAAATTGCACTTGTAAGACCGCTGCGCAAATATGGTGTGACATAAAGTATTGCAACGACCGCCATTTTATTCTCTTGGGTGTCTGAAAAATAATGTTTGGGCGTTCTAAGTAATTTTCGAGCAAAAAAAAAAAAAATTGGTTTTAACTTGTAAACACCAAGTCTGAAAAATAGTTGGGTTAAAGCGGGGGTCCACCTATCTATCGTTTTTTTTTTTTTTAGTTCATTCACAAACTTTTCTTCTCAGCATTACATACTCACATATTGTGTGTAATATGTCTGCCTATGTCATATTTCGTCAGAAAGAATAACTTATATTATTCACTGCAGGCGGTTTCCATCTTCATTGTGGGCATTTGAAGCCCACAAGCATTTATTTCCTGGATGTGGTGAATGCTGTGCTCCCAGCATACACCGCTCGTTCCCGCACATGCTCAGTGGCATCCTGGGAAGCCTGAGACTAGCTCCCAGGAGTCTGGGAGAGGCTAGAAACACGCCTACTCCCACGGGAGGAGAACCAGGAAGTGCAAAGAAGAATAGAAAAATAAAAGGTAATTACGGCGATTTAAATTTTTTTAAACGGCATGTCAGCATCTAGGCAAGCAAGAGAATACATACAGATATTGTTCAAAATTTGGGTGGAACCCCGCTTTAAGTTGGGTTAAAGCGGTGTTCCAGCCGTAAAAAATTTTTTTTAAAAGTCAGCAGCTACAAACACTGTAGCTGCTGACTTTTAATAAGGACACTTACCTGTCCAGGGCGCCCGCGATGTTGGCCCCTCGAGGCCGACCCGTCCCTCGTATCGTGTGCCGACGCCGCCATCTTCACTAAGGGAAACAGGCAGTGGAGCCTTGCAGCTTCACTGCCCATTTCCTACTGCGCATGCGCGAGTCCCCTGGCGATTTGTAAATGGGCGGCTGTCTTCTGTGACACACACAGGTCCCAGAAGACACCGCACCCAAATTTCCCAGAAAACAACGCGAGGAGGAGAAGAATGAAGATCACCGCGGAATAGGAAGTGGCAGATTAGGACGATCTGCCTAGCAACATGCATTTCTGGTAAGTAAAAAAAAAATATTTTTTTTCAAATTTTTTTTAATGTATTTAAAGGAGCGTTTTTATGTTTTTTGTTTTTTTTTGTTTTTTGTTTTTTTTTGGGTGGACCTCCGCTTTAAGTATTTAACCCAAGGTGCTGGTGGAAGCCCTTCAGTGTGATGCTGCCAACCCAATATTCAAATTTTCTATATGTACTCCCCTCGTCATACTACTATATGAGATCAAAAATATAAAATAAATGTATAAATAAACTTCAAAGTTCCGGCACCTCTTATCAACTCTCCCAACCAAATGTTCTCTGATGTCTGTGGCCAGCTTTACATAGACAACATTTACTGTACATCTGTTTGCTCAGGACTTTCTGATAGGATTTTCCTGCAAATATTTATTTAGCCTCAAAGTAGGAAAGAAGCCACTTCAGCAGCTTAGGGTCCTTGAAACAGTCCCTCTGCTATGACAGCATTGTGATGTAGAAGGAGCAAATATTTGCTGGAAAGCTTAGCTGGGTATTTAGGGTATGAATGTTTAGAGAAGTAGGAATAAAGGTTCTTTTTAAATAAAATGGGATAAAAGACGCAGTACTGCAACCAAGGAGAGTCAGAGAGTTTTTCTGGTTCCAGGACTTTTAGACTACATTTTCTACCTAAATAAACAATTCATTAAAATGTAAAAAAAAAGAAAAATAGAAAAACAGAAAAAGCACAATAAGCACCCTTCCTAGGGAGCCTCCTACATGCAAAATGTAACTAAATGTTTTTATGGATATAGATAAATCTAAGGAACTATTGTAAATTAATAAAATTGACTTTGTATTTTAAATTAAGTATATACTGTTTTAGGGGTTCGGAATGGCACCTTTTATAATATTTTTTTCCCTATATTTGCTCAATTAATTAAAATGTATTTAAAGTGGTCAGAGATATGATCATCCCCTTAACCAGATAATCAAATGTCTACTAGGGATGAGTGAAACGTAGAGCTTTAATTTTCCCAAAAATCAAATTTCAGCAAAATTTTTTAGATTTTGGTAAAATTTCACCACTTTAGTGAAATGCATTTGACTGAATAGGCAAAACAAAATTAAGGTCGATTTTGGTGATTTTTAAGAGTGCCATTGGCTTGAGGGTAATAAAAGCTCCTCGTGGACCTGTTAGAAAACGTAGCTGGGTATTTGGAGTATAAATGTGTAGAGAGGTAAAAAATATGGGTATAGGCCTGATCAACTCCTGACTCGGATAAGCATCGGCCTGCTGCAAATAAGAGGAATTGAGAGTTCTTATTTTGCATAACTTCAGAGAAAATTGGGAGATTTTGTAAAGTTACACAATTTTAGTGAAATACATTTGACTCAACGGGGAAAGTAAAATTAAAGTTGGCTTTTGCTGATTTGGACTTCTGGAAGTAGCTTTTGAGGCATACCTGAACAGAAGCTTCTCCTGGATCTGCTTACTAGAAAGCTTAGCAGGGTATTCAAGGTAAGAATAAGGGTATTTATGTATTAACCTCAGGTATTAACCTGGGGTAAAGAATACAGCGCTGCAACCAAGAACAGTCAAAGTCTTTTGCATCTTCTAACTAATAGACAGTGGTGGCTGTCTATTAGAAGATGCAAAACACTTTGACTGTATTATATATATATATATATAATATAATATATATATATATATATATATATATATATATATATATATATATATATATATATATATATATATATATTAGAATTATTATATAAAATAAAAAAATAATTACTACAACAAAATGCTAAAGTGCTTGTACCCTGTAGGTTTTTCATTTTCTGTGAATGCTTTTCATTTTATCATACTACATATTATACAACAATTCCCCAAATGCACAATGATGACAAAGACAATTCTGTAAAAAAATAAAATTTATTGGAAAACCGGCAAAAAATGCACAATATTTATAAATAAAAACCTTTGTAATCTACATAATTAGACAAACAAATGTGGAACCTATGTCTGGCATATACCAAATAATTTATATTCTTATAAAGAACATGTTCTTCTTTCTCCTAGGGAGCTATAGATAGATATATATATAGTCTTTGTAGCTGAGCTTTCACCAGGGTCTCCACACACTCTGGTCTGGACCTCTGTTGCTGTTTGCAGCCAGTACATTGGGACTAAGGCTTGGTGATAGAGCTTGGGGGGTACCGTTGCTTGTTTGGCATGGCAGTGGCTGGTGTGGCATTGTCCTGAGCTTAGTGGGTTGGTTCATGGCACCAGGTTGGCTCAGGTTAGCAGGGAGCTGGTGGTCCTGGGTGATGACAGGTTTGGATGCTGCAATGCAGGTGATGCTGCTGTCCTTGGTCCTGAACCCAGCTCCATTAGAAGAAGGATGAAGTGAGGACATATCTTGGACTAGACCCAGAGGAGAAGAGGGGACATATTCCTCTGACTTTATTAGAAACTGGCTAACGCTGTTCAGACAATTTCTGAATCCAGCATGGTAGTCGGCACTCCTGAAGATGGGACCAACTGCTGAAGAGAAAAAGAAATGGTGAGGATCATGAGATTGATACACAACAGATAAAAATGTAAAGTGTGCCTAAAAGTATTTTGTTTCTCACTTTGCATAGAGTAGGTAAGTGTTATAATGACTGCCAGGCTTCTAATTGATCTCTGGAGAACCCCCACTCTTTCTGTACTGGTGACCACTGCTACCATGGACGATAAATGGTGGGGGAATCTTCCAATGTGGACACCTGTTCCAGTGACAACTAAGAGAGGATTTCCTCTCACTTCCTGTTATGTCTGCAAGAGGGGAATTGAAGGAAAATTCCCCCAGTGTGACAAAAAAAATAGCACTGGACCCACACGTTTATCCCAATGGCATTGCTAACCAATAGTATTGTAATGATGCTGATATTGGTAATCTGGGTATGGGCCAGGTAGCTTCTACACCCACTCTGCCAAGGAAAAAAAGAATCTGATAAGTTTTTAGCCATGCCCTACTACTAATATCTGAGGTTTGGCTTTACACAAATGTCAATCCGTACTGAGATTAATAGGTGGCTGCAGTTACCAAACGCCTTCTGAAAAAGCTAGTTGCCTGGCTGTCTCTGGCTTTAATACGTGAAATCAGAAGTTCCTGATCTGAAAATTGTGTTTTCAATAACTCAATAAAGTATTAAATCCACTGGATTCGAATAAAAGTCAGGCAGCTAGAATTTTAGAAGGGAGGGGCCAGCAATGGAGTCCTCTAAGTTTCTCTTGGTGTTTTTTTCCTTTAATAAAGAAGGAGAGAGAAAAGAGAAAGTGATAGGAAAGGGATAGAAAGTCAGAGATAGGACTGAGAGATATTATTGGGGGTTACTGGACTTTTTTGTAGGTTTAGCAGGCAACTGAGTAATATTGGAAGGTTAGTACAATGGAAGACAGCAGGGAGAGGAGAAGAGAACGAGAGAAGGGAGAGAGAGAGAGAGAGAGAGAGAGGGGGGGGGGGAGAAAGAAAGAAAGTGGGGGAGAGGAAACAAGAGAAACTAAAGGGAGAGAGAGATGAGGAGGATGAAAAAGGGGGGGGGGGTGGAAGGGAGAAGGTAAGGAGGAGAGAGAAAGAAAGAGAGGGAAGTAGATAGAGGGAGAAAGAGAGAGAGAGAGAGAAAGAAAGAGAGAGAGAGAGAGAGAGAGAGAGAGAGAGAGAGAGAGAGAGAGAAGAGAGAGAGAAAGGGTAGTTAAGGAGAGACAGAGACAGGAAGAAAGATTGAGACAGAGAAAGAGAAAAAGAGGGGGGAGAGGGGAGAGAGAGATGGAATGGAGAGGAGTGAGAGAAAATACTGGAAGGAAGGAAGGAAGGAAGGAAGGAAGGAAGGAAGGAAGGAAGGAAGGAAGGAAGGAAGGAAGGAAGGAAGAGAGAGGGGGAGAGAGAGTGGGGATGGGAAAGAGACAATGGAGAGAGGGAGAGAAAGGGAGGGAGGGGAGGGAGAGAGAGAGAGAGAGAAAGAAATGGGGAGAGAGAAAGAAAGGGGGGGAGATAAAAGGAAGGTAAGGAGAGACAGTGAAATGGGAAAAAAGGGGAAGAGAAAGAAAAAGGGGGGGAGGAGGGGGGGGAGGGGGGGAGGAAGAAAGAAAGAAAGAAAGAAAGAAAGAAAGAAAGAAAGAAAGAAAGAAAGAAAGAAAGAAAGAAAGAAAGAAAGAAAGAAAGATCTTTCATGGAACAAATATTCAAAGGAGAGACATCAAGAAAGAAGAGTAGGTAGTGATTAGGTCTTAAGATGTGCTTGTGTGTCAATGTTTCCCCTTGTAGTCCCCTTTATGACCCATGCAGTCCCCTTTAAGACAATGTGCAAAGGAAACAAATGTATACATTGTATCAGAATTGCACAATTCTCTCTATAAAGGAAAACTATTCACCTTGTACTGAACTCTGAAGGGTCTTCAAATATTTCACTGTTAACTCCAGTATGTCTGCTTTCTCCAGTTTGCGTTTTCTGATCTGGAAAAGGAATAAATGACATTATTACACTATTGTCGCCTATGAATGATGATAGTAGTGTAAGATGGTCATCATAGGAAAGGTTTGTGCTTGGTCCTATACTTACATTCTGGGAATAATTCCTCTCCAGAAGAGATTTGAGCTGCTCTAGGGATACATTGATCCTGGCTCGTCTCTTCTTTTCCATCAATGGTTTAGAAACCTGTGAAGACAATTACAAATTAATTTTGTGTTGCATTGTGTCACATCAATACGGAAGCTGAAGCTGAAGGCATTGCATGGGATGCTACCATCCAACCAAAGTACTGACCTTCCTGAAGCTGCTGGGTTCTCTGGACTCTGTGTGGGTCACCATGGTGGAGGAGAAGGAGGAGAAGGAGACTTGGACTACACAAGGCAGAAGAGTTTGTTGCTGTAATGCTGCCACTGAAGGAATGCCCATATATACCATCCCTCTATTTACATGTCAATAGGACACTTGACCTGAGGCCTTTGCCTCTCAAAAGACAAAGAGCCACTCCAATGTCCAGTCATCCATGAAGTCTTTTATAGTTCAGGGACTGAACTCAGCACTGCTGGGCTTATTGAACCTTCTTGTATGGGGAAGTCAGCACTGCATGGACAGACAGACACATAAGAGGTGTATAAGGCTCATAGATGATTTGTGTAACTTACAGACAGTGAAATACACTTGTGTCCCCAGCTGCAAGGAGGAAGGGAAATGTAGGATATTATATGTTTGACATAAAAACAAACAAAAAGATTTTCATAATGGTGACAAATAGGTCAGCCTTCTCCTATAAGAATTTATTGGTGAATATAAGTCTGAGATGGCGAATGTTGGGCATATTACTGGGGGAGGGGGGTTACTGGACTCTTTTTGTAGGTTTAGCAGGCAACTGAGTCATATTGAAAAGTTAGTGAGATGGAAGACTGCAGGGAGAAGAGAAAGCCAAAAAAGGGAGAGGGAGAGAGGGGGAGGGAGAGAGAAGGAGGGAGAGAGGGGGGAGAGGGTGAGAGAGAAGGGGGAGAGAGGGGAAGAGGGAGGGGGAGAGGGGGAGAGAGAAAGAGAAGGGGGAGATGGTGAGAGAGACAGAAGGGGGAGAGAGGGCGGAGAGGGAGAGAGAGAGAGAGAGGGGGGGATAGAGAGGGGAGAGAGGGGGAGAGAGAGAGAGGGGGAAGAGGGAAAGAGAGAGTGGGGGGAGAGAGAGAGGGGTGAGAGAGGGAGAGAGAGAGAATGGAGAGAGAGAGAGAGAGGGGAGATGTAGAAGGAAGGAGAAAGGAGAGAGAGTAAAAGAAAGTATATTACTGGGGGGGGGGGGGTACTGGACTCTTTGTAGGTTTAGCAGGCAACTGAGTCATATTGAAAGGCTAGTAAGATGGAAGACTGCAGTGAGAGGAGAAGAGAAAGAGAGAAGGGAGAGAGAGAAGGGGGAAGAGAGGGATAGGGGGGAGAAGGGAGAGAGAGGGAGAGGGAGAGAAAGGGGGAGAGGGAGGGAGGGAGAGAGAGAGAGAGAGAGAGAGAGAGAGAGAAGGGAGAGAGCGAAGGTGAAGAGACAGGTGGGAGAGCGAGAGGGGTGAGAGGGAGAAAGAGGAGGGAGAGAGAGAGAGAGAGAGAGAGAGAGAGAGAAGGGAGAGGGGGGGGAGATGTAGAAGGAGGGCGAAAGGAGAGAGAGAAAAGGGGGAGAGAGAGTGAAAGGAAGTGAGAAGAGTGAGAGAGATAGAAGGAAGAGAGAGATGAGGGAGGATGAAAGTAAGGGGAGAGAGAGAAGAGTGGAAGGGAAAGAGAGAGCAGGATAAAGGAGGAAGGAAGGTGGGGGGGGAGAAAGAGAGAGAGAGAGGGAAGGAGAGAGAGGAGAAGAGAGAAACTAGGGGTAGAGAGAGAAAGAAATGGTAGGGAGGGAAAGCAAGAGAAAAGGGGAGAGAGAGAAAGAGAGAAGGTAGGAAAGGAGAGACAGAGGGAGGATGAAAAGAGACTGAGACGGAGAGAGAAAAAGAGAGAGAGAGGGAAAGAGAGAGGAAACAGAGGAGTGAGAGAGAATACTAAAGAAAAGGAAGGAAGGAAGAAAGAGAGAGAGAGAGTGGGATAAGGGAGGAAGGAGGCGAGAGAAATAGAGGGACAGATATAGAGGGAGAAAGAGAGTGAGGATAGAGGGTGAGAGACAATGGAGAGAGAGAGAAAAAAAGAGGGGGTGGAGAGGGAGAAAGAGAGAGAAAACGAAAGAAAGGAGGGACAGAGAGAGGAAGAAAGAGGGGGGAGAGAGAGAGAATACTAGAGAAAAAGATTATGGGAAACATTAGAGGAGGAAGGAAGGATAGAATGATGGATGTTTGTGTGACATAGTGAATACAAGAGAGAAAAGGATGGAGGGAGAAATTAGAATGGAAGAGACAATAAGAGAAAAGAAAGAAAGAAAGAAAGAAAGAAAGAAAGAAAGAAAGAAAGAAAGAAAGAAAGAAAGAAAGAAAGAAAGAAAGAAAGAAAGAAAGAAAGAAAGAAAGAAAGAAAGAAAGAAAGAAAGAAAGAAAGAAAGAAAAAACGTGATGGATTTAGGAAGGAAAAAAAATCTAGAAAGATAAGAGATGGATGGAAGGAGAAGGGCAAGAGATGTATGAATAAAAAAGAAGAGAGGTGGGACGATAAGAGAGGAGAGGAGTGGAGAGGAGGGAAAACTTGAAGAGAGATGAAGACATTTGTTTGGTATTTATCATTATATGTATTTGGGTTCCAGCATCAGAGAGGAGACCAGAATATATACATTTGGGGAAGACAAGAAGATACATTGTTGCACAAGTCCCATCATGATATCCCCCTCCCTTGTGGCAGTTGATGGGTTACAGGTTGCTTTTCTCTTCTGTAGAGGAATGAACATCCCACACCTCATCCTACCCCCTGGGGGGGCACACTCAGCCCCTTCCCTCTCTATCCAGAGATGACCCCCACAGAGAGATGGAGATGTGGTCAGCAGCTGATTGAGCTCTGACAGCAGGCTGCCCACTATGTCTAATGGGCGATTTTCTGCTCTCTGGAGGTCGGAAGTAAAAGATGATGACATGTTCCGCTTCAGATGAAGACATAGGGAACATAGGGAGCACTTAGCACACTCTGATTTCACAGAGGCTCAGTCCTCCCACCATAAAATCAGATTTCTATTCAGAGAGGCTGATCTGGATTGTATGTCTGTTGTCATCACACCCTGAGATCAGCCCCTCCCTATTCTTCCATAATTCTCCATATAGCAGACACATGTCCAACATTTTCAGGGGAAGGTCTCTATTTCTTCCACCATTTCTCCCAACCTTTGTCCCCAGACTTTTGCTGGACCTATTATAAAACTGACCACAATAAGAAATCTTTTCCTGTTGTGTACTGAGAAGCCCAATCCTACATGTATGAATTTGTAGGTACCTGTGATCACAAACAAGAGATCCATCATCGATTAAAATATCAAACAATGCAACACATACAGTACTGATTGAAAATACAATCTATCAGAAACAATCTATTAAATGGTGGCAATACAAGCTATGATAAATGATGGATTCCTTTTCCAATCAATTTCCCCTGATAGGAATAATCGATCTACAGCAAACAACCCATTCGATCGATATGCCACACACAAGGAAGTATTTGGATTTCAATCAATAGTTGAATGGCTGAAGATACAATCATAAGTTATCAAACAAATCTCTGGTTTCACAATTCGGGTTTATAATCTGATTGATCAAAATACGATCAAATTTATGACCAAGGATGAGCTAAGTGTTCGGACGCCGGACGTTTACCCTAGGTTCATGCGTTTTTTTTAGTGCGTTTTTGCAGTTTGCAGAAACGCACTACAGTCCATTGAACATGATTTCCTATGGTGCATGTTTTCAGCCGGTGCATTATTGGAAAGGATCAAGGACTTTTTTCCCCGCAGCAGATTGCATTTTGCATGTAGTAGACTTCAATGGACTCACATCAAAAACGCCCGAAGGGCCTGATATGGATTTGGGGGGGGGGGGGGGCACCGTTTTTTCCCCAATTTTTTATTGCCGGCAATTCTTTTTTTTTATATTCAGCTGTCAGCGGGGAACCTTGCTGACAGCTGATGACTCTTCGGTTGTTAAAGACGTGGAAGTCGGCTTCCCAGCCCCCTCCTTAACAGCCAGGTATTCACGGTTTCTTAAAGAAAAAATAAAAAGGCAAAACGCATGCAAAAATGCAGGTTTAAAAATGCAAAACGCGCCGGAAAAATGCATCCGCCTCATAGATGTGATCCTATGGAAAGGGCATTCAGCGTGGAAGAATGAGACAGCCTCTGGCTGTCAATGGATGTTAAGGAAGCAGCCTCTGCAACCAACTTTGCAAGACACACCTGGGTGCCAATTAAAGTGGTTGTAAACCCTTCTATATACGCAGTGAAGTGACGGCCTCAGGTGATACACAGAGATTAAACAATACCTCCTACATAAGTTGTACCTGTTTATCTGCCGTCTTCTCTTCTCTACATCTGTTCAAACTCTAGACTTTATACAGCTCATTTGAGCTGTCAGAAAAAAAGGGGGCAGAGAGAGCTGAAATTACACTCTGCGAAGCTCAGTGAGGAGAGCTCTGAGAGCTGATTGGAGAGAAGGGATACACTTTTTGAGACTTGGCCAACCTCTCAGAAGTCGCACCGGTGGAGATTTACTAAAACTGGAGCGTACAAAATCTCTGCTTTTACGTTTTATTGTCAAAGCTTAAAGAGGAAGTAAACCCTGATGGGTTTACACAGCCTGTGACTGGCAGAAATCCGCCCACACCATGTTATTGCCAAAAAAAAAAATAATAAAGAATTCAAATATATATTTGTATCACAATTTAAAATAGTTTATTGATATTAATTACAGTGAAACCTCGGATTGTGAGTAACGCGGTTTACAAGTGTTACGCAGTGCGAGCTATTTAAAAAAAAAAAATCCTGACTCGACTTGCGAGCGTTGTCTCGCAAGACGAGCAGGATCCAAGCCGCTGCGGTGTGCAGTACCACATTTGGCCAGAGGTGCGGAGGCGCCGGTGACGCTCGGAGACACTGGGAGACCCTGGGAGATGCTCTGAGACACTCGGAGATGCTCGGAGACACTGGGAGACCCTGGGAGACGCTCGGAGACCCTGGGAGACCCTGGGAGATGCTCTGAGACACTCGGAGATGCTCGGAGACACTGGGAGACCCTGGGAGACGCTTGGAGACACTCGGAGACGCTCTGAGGCACTGGGAGACCCTGGGAGATGCTTAGAGACACTCGGAGACGATCGGAGACCCTGGGAGACCCTGGGAGATGCTCGGAGACGCTCGGAGACACTGGGAGACCCTGGGAGACGCTCGGAGACGCTCGGAGACGCTCGGAGACACTTGGTTCCTGCTCCTCTGGCCACATGCTGTACTGCATACACCTGCAGTCTCCGTGGAACAAATTATCTGAGTTTCCATTGATTCCTAAGGGGGAAACTCGCTTTGATATACGAGTGCTTTGGATTACAAGCATACTTCTGGAATGGATTATGCTCGTAATCCAAGGTACTACTGTATTTATTTTTACTCTTTTTTTTTTTTTAACATGTGACCAGCAGCAGAGGACTAGAAGCTCCTCCTGCTTATGTTTCCCTGCAGACAGGCTGGGAGAGAGCTGGGTCATGTGACAGCTGGATATCCATTAGGAAAAAGGTATTTAGATGTTTTTTTTTTAATTAAAATAATTTTTTTTTTTTTACATTATAGGGAGTGTTTTTAATTTTAAAAAAACGCCCAAAAATGCGGGAAAATGCGCAATAACGCAAATGTAAATATGCGGCTAAACGCTGCTGTAGCGCTGGAGATTTTAAAATGTCCTGTGTGCATGAGCCCTAAACAGTGTGATTTTACTATCACTTTAACCGGACAAGCTGAAGTTAGAAGCTGATTGGCTACCATGCACAACGTCACCAGTTTTCGCACTCTCCGGTTTTAGTAAATCTCCCCCTCCAGGACCTCACTCTGCGGGGTTCCTCGGCTCGCAGAGCTGTCAGTGCCGGGGGGGGGGGTGAAATGCTCCCCATTTATTAGACTGAATACAGCTGTTCTTCGGAGTTCTCCGGCGTATTCTCTCTACATAAAAAAGTGTGGAGAATCAGGAAAAATAGGACAGAGACTAGAGGCGGTCCGCCAATTCTCCTCGCTTGAAAATCCACTTTCTATAGTCATCAGGCATTCAGGAGTTGGGTGCTTCAGTCAGCAAAGTGCTCCTGGGAAAGTAGAGTTTTGTATGATAAGAAAGGAACGGAATTTGTCATTTCTAGGACGGCGCGGCTGTTTGATCCGGAACGCGTCCCAACTAAAGAGCACGTCATCTCCCGGATGCAATCAAAATCCGCAGATCTTTAATTGGGGACTTCAGTAGATGTTGGCTCTCTGTGAATAGCAGCAACTCAAGACAAGATGGATCACCCTGTCCTTGATGCATCTACAGTATATTGTCAAAAGTATTGGGACGCCAGCCTTTACACACACATGAACTTTAACAGGATCCCAGTCTTAGTCCGTAGGGTTTAATATTGAGTTGGCTCTGCCCTTTGCAGCTATAACAGCTTCAACTCTTCTGGGAAGGCCGTCCACAAGGTTTAGGAGTGTGTCTATGGGAATGTTTGACTATTCTTCCAGAAGAGCATTTGTGAGGTCAGGCACTGATGTTGGATGAAAAGGCCTGGCTCTCAGTCTCCACTATAGTTCATCCCAAAGGTGTCCCCTTTCGGGTTGAGGTCAGGACTCTGTGCAGGCCAGTCAAGTTCCTCCATCCCAAACTCGCTCATCCATGTCTTTATGGACCTTGCTTTGTGCATTGGTCCAAATCATTTGGTGGAGGGGGATTATGGTGTGTGGGGGGGGATTATGGTGTGGGATTTTTTTGAGGGGTTGGCCCCTTAGTTCCAGTGAAGGGAACTCTTAAGGCGTCAGCATACCAAGACATTTTGTGCAATTTCATGCTCCTAACTTTGTGGGAACAGTTTGGGGACGGCCCCTTCATGTTCCAACATGACTGCGCACCAGTGCACAAAGCAAGGTCCATAAAGACATGGATGAGCGAGTTTAGGGTGGAGGAACTTGATTCTGACCCCAACTCAATAGAACACCTTTGGGATAAATTAGAGCGGAGACTGTGAGCCAGGCCTTCTCGTCCAACATCAGTGCCTGACCTCACAAATGCTCTTCTGGAAGAATGGTTAAACATTCCCATAGACACCCTCCTAAACCTTGTGGACGGCCTTCCCAGAAGATTTGAAGCTGTTATAGCTGCAAAGGGCGGAGCCAACTCAATATTGAACCCTCCGGACTAAGACTGGGATGTCATTAAAGTTCATGGGCGTGTAAAGGCAGGTGTCCCAATACTTTTGACAATATAGTGTATGTGCATATGTAGCATTTTCAAGGTTGTACTTTGTATTTATTTTGAGGCATCCTCTTGCAGGTTTTCTTTTTTTCTTTTTCTTTTTCTTGCAAAAAAAAAAAAAAAAAGCCAGCATAAATTAAATGCCCACAAATGATATCTTTTTCTTTGAAAATGTTACTTTTGCTATAATACATCCTGCATCCAAAATTCCAAAAAAAAACAAAAAAAAAAAACGAATTGTCCCAAAATCCATACCAGGACCCTTATCCTTGAGGAGGGCCTGTTGTGGACCTGAAAGGGTAAACCCACCCGAAATGTAAAAAATGGCACCTGTACATCCCCCAAATCCATACCACATCCTTCAGGTATGGTGCGAATTTCAAGCAGGAACCTTAAAAAAAATAAAAAAATTACAAAAATCCAAATCAAACCCTGATGTGGGCATGCAGTCTGACTGGCCAGGAAAGGGGGGGAGCATATGTCCGCCCCCCCCCGGCACACTAGGCCACGTGTCCCATGACAGACACCTGGTCCCCATCCTCGGCTTGGTTTTTCTGGGAGTCTGCAGGTGGGGCTAATTGGAATCTGGAGGCACCCTTTAAAATAGGGTTCAGATTCCCCCACAACCCTGTTGGGGAGGTTCATCGTGTGTTTGTCCTCCACTACTGCACTCTTTATCATAGGTGTGCGCAGCCTATTACACTAGGGTGTGCACCCCAAAGCTCAAAAACACTCTACCGATCACTCCCGGTGTTCATTCAGAAAGGGAAGGGGCCGGTAAAGTACATATTTACCAGCCCCTTCTCCCACTCACCTTGAAACATCCCCTCAGCAACAGCCAGTGGGAGGGGAGAGGAGGAAAGCCTATTGGTGCTGCGGGGGAGGGGGGGGGAGGGAATCAGGGCAGTAGGGGGGGGATCTGTGCTGCACCGGGTGATTAGGGTGTGCCTGGGCACACCTGGCACACCCTGTGCGCACGCCTATGCTCTTTATCTTAAATTTCCAGCTGAATAATGTTTCTTTAGATATGTGATGTAGTGGCCATGTGACCTCCCCAGTCCCATTCTTCTCTTTCTGCAGTATGGCGGTGGGCAGGGAGCAGCGAAGACACGGGGACTACATGTCCCACACATGACACTGCTGTAGACTTGGGCTCTGGGCTGTTTGGACCAATAGTAAAGCCCACCGGCTGAGGTGACTCCATCATTACATCACTAAGTGCAGGGACAAAGGGGAGAGCAAGAGGGGCAGATCCTGAATGTTGGAGAAGTAGCTGCCATGTGGAAAGCATTACTATCCTCACCGCATGAACGTTCCAGATCAGTGGCCGGTAAGTATCCAGTGGGCCAAGGCATCATGTCAGCTACTGCTGTCATGCCATGCTCTAACACTCACACCCATAGTCATACGCATAGGGCGTGCCGGATGTGCCTGGGCACACCCTAATCACCCTGTGCGGCGCAGGTTCCCCCTGCTGCCAAGGCCTCCTGGCGTCCTCCCCACGGTGCTTCCGGCTTTCCTCCTCTTCTCTGCCGCTGGCTGCTGCTGGGGATGTTTCGGGATGGAGAGCTGGGGAAGGGGGTGATAAATGCGTCCTTTACCAGCCCCTTCCTTTTCTGAATGAACACAGTGAGTGATCAGTACCATTCACTCACTGTGTTCATTCATAACTGAAGCATAGTAAACTGTGTTTTTGACTGAACAGGGAGCACTTCCCATTCATTCACTGATCAGTGCAGAGGAGGCTGCAGAAAAAAGGACTGGGGAATCTCTGTCCTCACCCCCTTTCTCCATCTCAAAAGTGAGATATCAGGGGTGTGATACCCCTAACTAAAATCTAGTGGAACCAATTGCCTTCAGAAGTCTTTTAATTGGTAAATAGATTCCACCTGTGTGTAATTTAATTTCAGTATAAATACAGCTGTTCTGTGAAGCCCTCAGAGGTTTATTAGAGAACCTTAGTGAACAAACAGCATCATGAAGGCCAAGGAACACACCAGACAGGTCAGGGATAAAGTTGTGGAGAAGTATAAAGCAGGGTTAGGTTATAAAAAAATCTGCCAAGCTTTGAACATCTCACGGAGCTCTGTTCAATCCATCATCAGAAAATGGAAAGAGTATGGCACAGCTGCAAACCTACCAAGACATGGCCGTCCACCTAAACTGACCGGCCGGGCAAGGAGAGCATTCATCAGAGAAGCAGCCAAGAGGTCCATGGTAACTCTGGAGGAGCTGCAGAGATCCACAGCTCAGGTGGGAGAATCTGTCCACAGGACAACTATTAGTCGTGTTCTCCACAAATCTGCCCTTTATGGAAGAGTGACAAGAAGAAAGACATTGGTGAAAGAAAGTCATAAGAAGTCCTGTTTGTAGTTTGTGAGAAGCCATGTGGGGGACACAGCAAACATGTGGAAGAAGGTGCTCTGGTCAGAGGAGACCAAAATTTTAATTTTTGGCCTAAAAGTAAAACGCTATGTGTGGGGGAAACTAACACTTCACATCACCCTGAACACATCATCCCCACTGTGAAACATGGTGGTGGCAGCATCATGTGGTGGGGATGCTTTTCTTCAGCAGGGACAGGGAAGCTGGTCAGAGTTCATGGGAAGATGGATGGAGACAAATACAGGACAATCTTATGCTGCGTACACACGAGCGGACTTCTCATCTGCCTGAACTCCGAAGGACTTTTCGACGGTTCCAATGAAACGGACTTGCCTACACACGATCACACCAAAGCCCGATCGTTTCGAACGTGATGACGTACGACCGGACCAGAATACAGAAGTTCATAGCCAGTAGCCAATAGCTGCCCTTGCGTCCTTTTTTGTCCGTCAGACTAGCATACAGACGAATGGATTTTTCGATTGGACTCGAGTCCGTCGGAAAGATTTGAAACATGTTCTATTTCTAGGTCCATCGGAATTTTTCGACAGAAAAGGTCCGATGAAGGTCCGATGAAGCCCACACACGATCGGAATGTCCGACGGAATCGTTCCGTTGAACCTTTTCTGCCGGACAATCCGCTCATGTGTACGCGGCATGAGAAGAAAACTCTGCAAAAGACTTGAGACTGGGGCGGAGGTTCACCTTACAGCCAGAGCTACAATGGAATGGTTTAGATCAAAGCATATTCATGTGTTAGAATGGTCCAGTCACAGTCCAGACCTAAATCCCATTGAGAATCTGTGGCAAGACTTGAAAATTGCTGTTCACAGACGTTCTCCATCCAATCTGACAGAGCTTGAGATATTTTACAAAGAAGAATGGGCAAAAATGTCCTCTCTAGATGTGCAAAGCTGGTAGAGACATCCCCAAAAAGACTTGAAGAGAAAGGGGGTTCTACAAAGTATTACATAGTTACATAGTAGGTGAGGTTGAAAAAAGACACAAGTCCATCCAGTCCAACCCATGTGTGTGATTATGTGTCAGTATTACATTATATATCCCTGTATGTTGCGGTCATCCAGGTGCTTTTCTAATAGTTTCTTGAAGCTATCAATGCTCCCCGCTGAGACCACCGCCTGTGGAAGGGAATTCCACATCCTTGCCGCTCTTACAGTAAAGAACCCTCTACGTAGTTTAAGGTTAAACATCTTTTCTTCTAATTTTAATGAGTGGCCACGTGTCTTGTTAAACTCTCTTCTGCGAAAAGTTTTCTCCCTATTGTGGGGTCACCAGTCCGGTATTTGTATATTGAAATCATATCCCCTCTCAAGCGTCTCTTCTCCAGAGAGAATAAGTTCAGAGCTCACAACCTTTCCTCATAACTAAGATCCTCCAGACCCTTTATTAGCTTTGTTGCCCTTCTTTGTACTCGCTCCATTTCCAGTACATCCTTCCTGAGGACTGGTGCCCAGAACTGGACAGCATACTCCAGGTGCGGCCGGACCAGAGTCTTGTAGAGCGGGAGAATTATCGTTTTATCTCTGGAGTTGATCCCTTTTTAATGCCAATATTCTGTTGACTTTATTAGCAGCAGCTTGGCATTGCATGCCATTGCTGAGCCTATCATCTACTAGGACCCCCAGGTCCTTTTCTATCCTAGATCCCCCCAGAGGTTCTCCCCCCAGTCTTTAGATTGCATTCAGATTTTTGCCACCCAAATGCATTATTTTACATTTTTCTACATTGAACCTCATTTGCCATGTAGTTGCCCCTCCCCCATTAATTTGTTCAGATCTTCTTGCAAGGTTTCCACATCCTGCGGAGAAGTTATTGCCCTGCTTAGCTTAGTATCGTCTGCAAATACAGAGATTGAACTGTTTATCCCATCCTCCAGATCGTTTATAAACAAATTAAATAGGATTGGTCCCAGCACAGAACCCTGGGGGACCCCACTACCCACCCCTGACCATTCCAGGTAATGCCCCCCCCCCCCACACTTTTCACATATTTATTTGTATCATTTTCCTTCCACTTCACAATTATGTGCCACTTTGTGTTGGTCTATCACATAAAATCCGAATAAAAAACATTTTGTTGTAACATGAGAAAATTTGGAAAATTTTGAGGTGTAGGAATACTGTATGATATGTGCATGATATACTGTATATATATATATATATATATATATATATATATATATATATATATATATATATATATATATATATATACAGTATATCATGCATGAGTGTTTGAGCATTGGGGTGAGTTGGTAATGCAATAAGCTGCGCACACTAATGCCCCGTATTTTCCAACGGAAAATGTTCGATGGGAGCTTGTTGTTGGAAATTCCGACCGTGTGTAGACTCCATCGGACATTTTCCATCGGAATTTCCGTCACACAAAATTTGAGATCTGGATCTCAAATTTTCCGACAACAAAATCCGTTGTCGGGAATTCCGAGTACACATTTCCGACGCACAAAGTTCCACGCATGCTCAGAATCAAGCAGAAGAGCTGCACTGGCTTTTGAACTTCATTTTTCTCAGCTCGTTGTACGCGTTGTACGTCACCGCAATCTTGACGGCATTTCGGACAAGATTTGTGTGACCGTGTATATGCAAGACAAGTTTGAGCCAACATCTGTCGGAAAAAGTCCATGGATTTTGTTGCCGGAATGTGCGATCGTGTGTACGGGGGCATTATACTCGCACCCCAAGTCACACACCCGGAGGTTCCCACAACTCTATTGGTGGAGGAGAGTACATAAAGGTGCCGTACATGCAGAACATGGAGCTGTAATTAACTAATAAGTGGAGTCAGGACCCTTCTGGAGCAAAGATTAGGGGGAAAAAAAATCCAAAGTTCTACTTTAAGCCATTAGTCTGTCAGGGACTCTTGCAAAGGGCGGGTTCTACGTGTACTCCATGCCCCACAATGGGAAGCGATGGTCCTTTGTGGCCGGCAGTTAATAGAGCTCATTCATCTCAGCTATAAGGACTCACCTATCCGCATTGAGACAGCAGGGTGTGCAAGACAACAGCACCAAATTAACAAATTAGGAGACCTGTTGAAGTAATTTGTTATTTAATGATGGTCTCCCCGGGCATGCAGGGCCAATGTTACCAGGTTTGCAACCGGCCATTAGCAATTAAAAGGAAACAAAACGAGGCTGTACAGTATGGGGGGGGGGGGAGGGGGGGTGAAATGCCCCAGGCTGTCTATTGCCCCATAAACTTTACACTGCTGGCTTGTGGCCGGACTGTAGTTTTATGAGGGTGACAGCTGTTCATTGCCGCCAAAGGGGCTGCTGGAGAAAGGAGAATCAGCAAAATTTGGACCGTTGGACTTTAATGTCGTAGATCCATTAGACGCCATAGTGATATCTAAGAGCTAAAAGCCTTACCAAAAGTGGAAGAAGATCTATGAGCATTAAATCCTTTTGGCCAAACATCAATACATATTCAGGCAGCACTTGCTTAAACTACAGGATTATACCGTTAAATATTGCGGTATGTATTGTGAATATCTTCACTAAAGAAAAAAAACAATCTGTGTGCCGACGTAATAACAAATAAAGTGACGTGGTGCAAACATAAAAGTCTTTTGTGCATTATTAGGTGATTTGTGCTTTCTTCCCGGAATGTTACCTGGATGTTCACCGCGTGAGATATATAGACAGGGCCACTTCACACCACTTGCAGTCCAGCGCGTTTTTTTTCTGCATCAAAAACACATGGAAAATAGGGTATATGATTTCCAAAGGCATAGTTCAAACCAGTGCTTGCAGTTCCAGTGCGTTCCAGTAAAAAGAAAAAAGTAGAAGGGCCAGTTCACAGAATAGAAACGCAGTCCGGATGGGTTCCAGATGCTTTTCTGCATGCACATTTTTGATGCGTTTTGATGCGTTCCAGTGCAGTTTTGACATGTTTTTGTTGTGTTTTTGATGTAGTCCAGTGCATTCCCCCCCCCCTTTTTTCCTACCATTTAATAAAGAAATGGGTGTTCCAGTGCGTTTTTGGTGCATTAAGGTGCGTTCCAGAGCATTTTTGATACTTTTTACAGCGTTCCAGTAGGGCACTTTAGTGGCGCTTTCCGATCATTTTAGCGGCGCTTTTCGGCCATTTTTAACCCCGCTAGTGGTCGAATAAAGAGTTAAAAGCGCCCGCAAGGCGCCACTCCCACGGCGCTTTGCAGGCAATTCGCAGGCGCTTCGGCAGAGCTGCCTATTGATTTGAATGGGCAGGGGCAGGGGCGCTTTAGGAGCGGTGTATACACCGCTCCTAAAGCGCTGCAAAGATGCTGCTTGCAGAACTTTTTTTACCGTCCCATAAGCGCACCGCTCCAGTGTGAAAGCACTCGGGGGTTTCACACTGGAGAGACAGGAGAGGCGCTTTACAGACGCTTTGCAGGCGCTATTTTTAGCACTATAGCGCCTGTAAAGCGCCTCAGTGTGAACGTAGCTATACAGTGCAGGAAGAATGCAGAATGTTCTACTTTTTTTTTCCGGAACTGGAACACACTGCTGTAAACAATGCCATTGGAAATAATATAACCTACTTTCCATGCGTTTTTGATGCAGAAAAAAAAAACGCACTGGACTGCATGTCATGTGAACTGGACCCGAATATGCTGCATTTTACCTGCACTGAACTGTACTGGAATGCTGTAAAATACATAAAAAACACACTGGAACACCTTTTCTTTATTTAGGGCCAGTTCACACCATAGAAATGCCGTGCAAATGCGTTCCAGATGCTTTTCTGCATACACATTTTTTTATGCATTTTGATGTGTTCCAGTGCGTTTTTGACGTGTTTCTGCTGCATTTTTTGATGCAGTCCAGTGCATTTTTCCCCCTCTTTTTTTCTTACCATTAAATAAAGACATGAGTGTTGCAGTGCGTTTTTGGTGCGTGCGTTCCGGTGCATTTTTGATGCTTTTTACAGTGTTCCAGTACAGTCCAGGGCAGGTAAAATGCAGCATGTTTGGGCCAGTTCACACGACATACAGTCCAGTGCGTTTTTTTTCTGCATCAAAAACGCATGGAAAGTAGGTTATATGATTTCCAATGGCATAGTTCACAGCAGGGTTTGCAGTTCCAGAAAAAAAAAGTAGAACATTCTGCATTTTTCCTGCACTGGACTGTACGGCTACATTCACACTGAGGCGCTTTACAGGCACTATAGCGCTAAAAATAGCGCCTGCAAAGCGCCTCTCCTGTCACTCCAGTGTGAAAGCCCTGAGTGCTTTCACACTGGAGCGGTGCTATGCATGAATCTATCTATTATACATATAGAGGGTGGCATGGATAGAGGTGGCAGTGCCCGGGCACCCCTAATGGACGGGCCGCCACTGGTCACACTTGATGCGCAGCAGGGGAGCAATATAGTGGGGCGGGGACCAGAAAGAGAGGAGGATTACAAAACTAGAGGATCAGCAGAGCTGGGGGGGTTACTACTGAACAGGGGATCAGCAGAGATGGGGTACTACTGAGTGGATCATCAGCAGAGCCGGGGGTACTACTGAGTGGATCATCAGCAGAGCCGGGGGTACTACTGAGTGGATCATCAGCAGAGCCGGGGGTACTACTGAGCAGGGGATCTGCTGAACGAGGGTACTAAAAATCTGGGAATCTGCTGAAGAGGGGTACCAATGAGTTGGGGATCTGCTGAGCAGGGGTACTAATAAGCTGGGGATCTGCTGAGTAGAGGTACCAATGAGCTTGGGATCTGCTGAACAGGGGTACCAATGAGCTTGGGATCTGCTGAACAGGGGTACTAATGAGCTGGGGATCTGCTGAAGAGGGGTACCAATGAGCTTGGGATCTGCTGAACAGGGGTACTAATGAGCTGGGGATCTGCTGAAGAGGGGTGCTAATAAGCTGGGGATATGCTGAACAGGGGTACTAATGAGCTGGGCATCTGCTGAGTCTGGGTACTACTGGGCCCCTTTAAAACAAATAAAAAATCAACACACACAGGACATTTGCTTCATTAAAGCTCCAAAAAATGCATCACAGAAGCATCAAAAACGCATCAAAAAAGCATGTTGAAGTGGTAGGTGCTTTAATGTGTGTTCAAGTTGAAGCAAAGTGTAAATGAGACCTATGCGTGTCGGAAATGGGCTCACTTTCTCAACAACACACAGCAACACGCTGCTAACGTGTGTGTTTTCACGTGCGCCAAACAGCAAGGTGCCACAAGGTCATGCTGTTCAGTGCATCACGATTTCGGAAAAGTTTCAGGGACTTCTTTTCCCCATTTCTTGCACATAGGGTAGCCCGCTAAAATGAAAGGGACTGCCCTACACGCAACGCATGTGAACGCGCAGGAAACGCACAGAAACACGCGCATGCGCTGTCGCACCTGTATGGTGTGAACCTAGCCTGAGTGTTTGCTATTGACAATAACTCTAGCTTCATTTCTTTATCTTTTCCCTGGTTTTAATTAGGAATTAGGAAAAATCACCCCACCCATCCCTAGTTTTTATGGGCTTAAGCTCCGGAAATTTTTTTTTTGGCGACAAGCTTCATGAGATGTGGCTTGCTGCAAATGCAGCACGATTTATCGTGCGACGATCGCGGCAGAACCCACACCGCGTATTTAGGCGCCATATAAATGAATGGCATCTGAAATGTGCATTGTGCGATTTGTCACTCACACCTGGGCGTTTTGAAATCGTGGGTAGAATCGCGGCTATCCCCCCCCCCCCCCCGTGATTCAAAACGCACCAGGTGTGAAAGCAGCTTAGCCTAGGTTCACATTCGAGCGATCAAAGACAAGTCGCAGCCTATTGGAGGCAATGACGCTGGTCCAATAGGTGCGACACCGAATTTGTGGGCGCCGCACCGATTTGCAAAAGTAGTTCCTGCACTACTTTTGCCGATTTCAGGTGCGCCTTCAATAGACATCTGGGCATGAAGCCGCACAGATGTCTATCAAGTAGCACCTGAAATGGCGCTGACCTTGCTACTTTGAAATCGCGCTACTTCAAGTGAAGTGGGCGCGATTTCAAAGTAGCGTCAAAGTGAAGCAGGACTTAGGCAAATACAGCATGTTGTAACTTTGGATGTGTAAATATTTTTTTTCTTTTGCTTTATTTGTAAATAAGAGTTTATACTTCAGGTTCTACTGAAGACATTTTTGTTACACTGTTTATATTTTAAGGCATATTTTATATGTCTTTAATGTATTGTGGAACCCATTCAAATGAACTGAAATGAATGCAGAAAGTACATCGGCTTTGCTTTGTGTTAAAGCGGAGTTCCACCTACTTTTACAACTTGATCTTAAATTAAAGACCACCCCTCCACCCCTCCACCCCTCCACCCCTCGTTTTTTGGATAACTATTTATTTATTTATTTTTTCTTCCTTACCTTTTTATGAAGTACATAGTGTACTTCGGTCCTAGCTCGGCCGCGGCGCAGTGCGTCATTTCCTCTTCTGCGGCGAGGGCCCTCCTCCTCCTTCTCCCCCGCTGCCTTCTGGGACCTGTGTGTGTCCCAGAAGATGACAGGGCCATTCAGAATGTGCCGCGCGACTCACGCATGCGCAGTAGGAAACTGGCTGTGAGGCCTGAAGGCTCCACTACCGGGTTCCCTTACCAGGAATGGCGGCACCTGCACCGATGGATGGATCGGCCAAGGGGGGGCGACATCCCGGGCTCCCTGGACAGGTAAGTGTCCTTATTAAAAGTCAGCAGCTACAGTGTTTGTAGCTGCTGACTTTTACGAAAAACTTTTTGGAGGGTGGAACTACACCGCAAAGTTATGAACCCAGCCTAAAGTTGGACATACACGCAACGAATTCCATCCAATTCCTGCTAAACCAAATAAAATTGTTCCATGGATGTCCCTGGCTGCAACATCTGGATCAAGAAAATTTGATTTTTCAATCCACTTTTAGCCCTGGTTCACACTGACTGCGGGAACGAACTTGTGCGATTTCATTCCCGCGTGCCAATCCCGACTTCGGGGGCGGTTTTAGAGACATCTGTGTGGGTTTCTGCACAGATGCCAATGGAAATCGCAGCCGGAAATCGCCAAAAGTAGTACAGAAACGACTAGTTTTGCATAAAAACGCAGGAAAAACGCGTCAGTGTATGGCCTGCTGTGTGTCTGCCTGGTTCTGGGGTTAGAATTTACATTAACAGCCATTCAGCAAAAATGCCCATTGCACAGCTAATAAAGGGGGATAATCACATGTTGGTGGGGACCACTTCCAATACCACTAAAAAAAACTGGCACTTGCAGAGCCCAATCTTGGCTCTGTACTTCCTGGGATTGGCAGTTCTTCAGCAGCAAAGTATTGCAACTGTAGGTAATTGGAACTATCAATCAAAAGGACCCACTATAGGGCAATATCCTGACCCTGGGGGGGGCAGTGATTACCACTTTCTCTTTCTCACTAGCCTATCTCTATGTCCTTCTTCCTTTGTGCCCTGGGGGCAGGATGACACCCCACAGCATGTAAAATGTATATACTGCCCCCTGCAGGCTGAGCAGGTTGGCATACACATGCTGACACACTTTCCCGTGCCCTGGGGCACTTCCAGGTCCTGCCAGGTGGAGGTGGGTATACTGGGAGTTGTAGGAGTGCCCACTATAGGGAAATATACTGACCCTGGGGGTGGCAGTAATTACTTTCTCTTTTTTACTAGCCTATCACTATATTCTTGCCCTCCCTCATTTGTGCCCAAGGGGGCAGGATGACACCCGACAACGTGAAAAATTGATATCCTGCCCCCTGCAGGCTAAGCAGGTTGGCACACCCCTGCTGACACACTCTCCCCCCCCCCCCGCCTTGGGGTACCTCCAGGTGGGTATACTGGGAGATATAGGAGTGCCCACTATAGGGCAATATCCTGACTGGGGTGGCAGTAATTACCACTTTCTCTTTCTCACTAGCCTATCTCTATGTCCTTCCTCCTTTGTGCCCTGGGGCAGGATGAACCCCGACAGCATGGAAAATGTGTATACTGCCCCCTGCAGGCTGAGCAGTTTGGCACACCCATGCTGACACACTTTCCCCTGCCCTGGGGCACTTCCAGGTCCTACCATGTGGGTATACTGGGAGTTGTAGGAGTGCCCACTATAGGGAAATATACTGACCCTGGGGGTGGCAGTAATTACTTTCTCTTTTTTACTAGGCTATCACTATATTCTTGCCCTTCCTCCTTTGTGCCCCGGGGGGCAGGATGACACCCAACAGCGTGAAAATTGATATTCTGCCCCCTGCAGGCTAAGCATGTTGGCACACCCATGCCGACACACTCCCCCCCTGCCTTGGGGCACCTCCAGGTGGGTATACTGGGAGATATAGGAGTGCCCACTATAGGGCAATATCCTGACTGGGGTGGCAGTAATTAGCACTTTCTCTTTCTCACTAGCCTATCTCTATATTCTTGCCCTCCGTCCTTTGTGCCCTGGGGGCAGGATGACACCCGACAGCATGGAAAATGTATATACTGCCCCCTCGCTGAGCAGGTTGGCACACCCATGCTGACACACTTTCCTGTGCCCTGGGGCACTTCTGGGTCCTACCAGGTGGGTATACTGGGAGTTGTAGGAGTGCCCACTATAGGGAAATATCCTGAATGGGGTGGCAGTAATTATCACTTTCTATTTCTCACTAGCCTATCTCTATATTCTTGCCCTCTCTCCTTTGTGCCCAGGGGGCAGGATGACACGCGGCAGCGTGGAAAATTAATATACTGCCCCCTGCAGGCTGAGCAGGTTGGCACACCCATGCTGACACACTTTCCCCTGCCCTGGTGCACCTCCAGGTGGGTATACTGGGGGAGATATAGAAGTGCCCACTATGGGGCAATATCCTGACCCTGGGGGTGGCAGTAATTATCACTTTCTCTTTCTTTCTTACTAGCCTATCTCTATGTCCTTCCTCCCTTGTGCCCTGGGGGCAGGATGACACCCAACAGTGTGGAAAATAGATATACTGCCCCCTGCAGGCTGAACAGGTTGGCACACCCATGCTGACCTGGGCTGGGACACCTCCAGGTGGGTATACTGGGAGTTGTAGGAGTGCCCACTATAGGGCAATATCCTGACCCTGGGGGTGGCAGTAATTACTTTCTTTTTCTTACTAGCCTGTCTCTATACTTTTGTCCTCAGGATGACACCCAACAGCGTGGAAAATTGATATACTGCCCCCTGCAGGCTAAGCAGGTTGGCACACCCATGCTGACACTTTCCCCTACCCCGGGGCACCACTCCAGGTGGGTATACTGGGAGCTGTAGGACTCGGAGTGCCCACTATAGGCACGTGTCCAGGCTGGGGGGATTCTCTATAGACTTGTAAAAGTTGTTTAAGAAACTTCTTCTGACTTGGAAATAAAAAGAACAAAGAGATTTCTAGGCAAACTGTATCGGAGTGAATAGCTAAATGGAGACAAATGCATATAAACGGGGCTTTGTGCAGAGAAAGGGTCTGCAGAGGGTGCAGGGAATTACCGGCCGGTGCCTATTGTCATTCTGCACAGTGCAGCTCACAGCAGCCATTGTCCCCATACACGTGACATCTGACACCCGGCTGCTCTGGATGGCTCAGAGCCTGCCATGCATAACTAATCCAATGAGCTCACTTCAAGGGCACAAAGGGGAGAAGTGGGGGGGCTTTGGAGGGAAAAAGTGAATCATTTGCCGGGATAAAAGAAAAGAGAAGCCGCTTTTTATACACAGAAATGTTAACCTGACATTTAAAGTGACATCATCATCACCAGAGACTTCCATCGATTTCTGGTGATGACACAACTGTGACGTCATGTGTGATGAAAAACAGAACATGGGTCCAAGCTGCAATAAAATATCCATATTAGGACATCACCATTCATAGGCAGTCATACCCGACTGGTAGACATGCACTGAGAGAGAGGAACTTTGGCAGAGTAACTGAGCAAAAAAAAAAAACAGAAAAAAGCATGCAGCAAGTGAAGTCAGATCTGATCTGCATACTTGAGTCGGGTCCTGATCACATGCTGGTAGGGACCACTTCCAATACCACTGAAAAAATGGCACAATTGGGCAAATGGCAAAAGGGCAAAATTGCAGACAGTGCCGGGACAAGTTTAATGTAGAACCTAGGGCAACCATGCCAAACTGCCCCCCCCCACCAAGATGTATGGGCATTATGTGTCAGCAACAATCCCCCCTCCCCCAAAAACATTGAGCACTAATCTGCATGCTTCCCCCCTCCTTCCACTACAAATCCACCCCTACTGAAATCCCCCCATCCCAACACCAATCTCTGCCCACCAATCCACCCCTAAAATTTCCCCTCCAACACATCCTCTTCCCCCCCACACACACACACTGTAAAGCCAACCTCCTATCACAAATCCCCCCCCCATATTTACTCCTAGCGCAAATACCCCCATATCACCCCTACTAGCACAAATCCCCCTGAACGAAAATCTCCCCTTCTAGTACAATCCCCCTCTCCCCTCTACCATATAACCTCTTCTAACGTAACCCCCCCCCCCCAAGTTCCCACTCCTAGGACAAATCCTCTTTCCCCATCCTCCCTTCCATCCCAAATCCCCCCTCCCCAAATCACCCTTCCTAGTACAAATCCTCTTTCCCCATCCTCCTCCCATCCCAAATCCCCCCCCCCCCATCACTCCTCCTAGTACAAATCCTCTTTCCCCATCCTCCCTTCCATCCCAAAGCCCCCTCCCCCAAATCACCCCTCCTAGTACAAATCCTCTTTCCCCTGTCTCCCTCCCATCCAAATCCCCCCCCCCCCCAAATCACTCCTCCTAGTAGTACAAATCCTTATTCCCCATCCTCCTTCCATCCCAATCCCCCTCCCCCAAATCACCCCTCCTAGTACAAATCCTCTTTCCCCATCCTCCCTCCCATCCCAAATCCCCCCCCCCCCAATCACCCCTCCTAGTACAAATCCTCATTCCCCATCCTCCCTTTCATCCAAATCCCACTCCCTCAAATCACCCCTCCTAGTACAAATCCCCCTAAACAAAAATCTCTCCTTCTAGTACAATCCCCCTCTCCCCTCTACCATATCACCTCTTCTAACGTAACACCCCCCCCAAGTCCCCCGTTCTAGCACAAATCCTCTTTCCCCATCCTCCCTTCCATCCCAAATCCCCCCAAATCACCCTCCTAGTACAAATCCTTATTCCCCATCCTCCCTTCCATCTCCAATCCCCCCCAATCACCCCTCCTAGTACAAATCCTTATTCCCCATCCTCCCTTCCATCCCAAATCCCCCTCCCCCAAATCACCCCTCCTACTACAAATCCTCTTTCCCCATCCTCCCTCCCATCCCAAATCCCCCCCCCCCCCACTAATCACCCCTTCTAGTACAAATCCTCTTCCCCATCCTCCCTTCCATCCCAAATCCCCCTCCCACTAAATCACCACTCCTAGTACAAATCCTCATTCCCCATCCTCCCTTCCATCCCAATCCCCCCTCCCACTAAATCACCACTCCTAGTACACTGCCCCTACATCTTTCCTATAGAACAATTCTTACCCCCTGCTGCCCCCCAAATCCCCCTCCCAACACAAGTTCCCTCTCCCCCATCTCCTCGCAGTGTCCCCCCCCCCCCTCAACCCCTAATGATAATACAGTGCCCAGGGCAGCTGTCCCTCCTGCCCACCCCTTGTCCTGGTCCCAGTCATGGCTCTGTGCTTTGCAGTTTTTTCATCAGTAAAGTATTACAATATTGCAACTGTAGGTGAGGAAAAAGTGAACAAATTTGCCGGGACAAAAGAATAGCAGAAGCCGCTTTTTTACACACAGAAATGTTATCCTGACATTTAAAGTGACACCATCATCACCATCACCAGAGACTTCCATTGATTTCTGGTGATGACACGGCTGTGACGTCATGTGTGATGAAAAATAGAACACGGGGTCTGAGACGCAGTATAATCCATATCAGGAACTCACCATGCATAGGCAGCACAGCTGTGTGCATCCCATTCGCATTGGGGTGTGCACCCCAAAGCTCACACACACACATTCCTTCTCTGCACAGCTGCACTGCACAGTGAATGAATGGAAGTGCTCTGTGCTGAGTGGCTTCCTGTTCATTCACAAACAGAAGCATAGTGAACACAGTTTACTATGCTTCCGTTATGAATGGACACAGTAAGCGATGAATGGACCCAGTAAGCGAGCGTATTCACTGTGTTCATTTAGAAAAGGAAGGAACTGTTAAATTACATATTTACTAGTTCCCTCCCCCCGTCCATCCCGAAACATCCCCCACAGCAGGTGGGGGGAGAGGGGAGGAGGGTAGCCAGCAGCACTGCGGGGGGGGGGGCAAGAGGAGGGGGGGTAAGCCCGGGGAGTAGGGGGAATTGGCACTGCACATAGTGATTAGGGTGTGCCCAGGCACATCTGTCACACCCCCTGTGCACGCCTGTGATAGGTAGTCATACCCGACTGGTAGACATGCACTGAAAGAGAGGAAGCTGGCAGTGGCGGAACTACCGCCATAGTTTAAATAGAAAATGGTGCACTACCATATATGAGTGTAACAATGAACTTATACCCAGTTCACCACATCCCTATAATACATTGCAACAAATAATGATAAAAAAAAGGAAACCCTGGGATGGTACGGGTGAATGGGAAGGGAGTAAGCAATGGGTAAATCAAGGTAAAGGAAAAAGAAACATACTAAATATTGTAATTGGTATGAGGAATGCCCAGAAATAGTAAAAGAAAAAAATACTTTATTAGAATATACAAAACATGGTTATAAAAGTATTGACCAATGCATACAAAATACCTAAACCACGCAAATGTGTATACTGGTAAGGGAAAGCATCCACATGCGTGGTATAAAGGAGCCCAACATGTTTCAGATAGGAATAAAAATTCAGTTCCTTCTTCAGGGGTTTCCTGTAAGGATTTTTTGTATGATCTGGGGGAAGTATATTGATAAAACATACCAGTCATTAGTATATGTACATATATACACATACACATGCACACACATATCATGAGTATATCTCATAGGTATAGAAGGTGTAGAGGAGCAGAATTATTGGAGACAAAACAAAAAACAAAAAAACAAAAAAAAAACAAAAACATGTATATGAAATGAAAAGAGAATGATAAAGATGCAATACTAATAAAAACTCAAAATATGCCATAATTTTTCAAAATAGTATATAGCATTATAGGGACTTACTAGTTCAAACAATTAGCTGCATACAGAGCAACAGGCTATGGTCTGACAGTCTGCCAACAGGTACTTCAGGTCAACATCACCATGGTTCATTGCAGATTCAGATATGGGTAACACATGTGTGGATATATATAAAGTGGAGGTCTGAACTCAAAGATGGTATAGAGATTTGCTGATATACATCAGGAGGAGGTCATTGATGCCAATTAGGTACGGCGAGGTAGGTCAAACCACCAGCGTCCACGAGGAACAACCAATGCAAAGAGGGGAATGTACATCCCTACATAAAAAATAAAAAATAAAATAATATAATACTATTGGAGTATAGATGTCAAGGGTCCATAAAGTAACAATCCATACATAAATAAATATTAAATGTGCAATGGATGTAAGTTGTAGCAAGGAAGGGAAGAAAGGGGGGGGGGGGGAGAGGGGAAGGGGGAGGGGGGAAAAATGGAAAGAGGGGAAAGGTTGGCCAAGGTTGGGGCATATATATATATATATATATATATATATATATATATATATATATATACATATATATATACATATATATATACACATATATACACATACATACACACTACCGCCATAGCGACACACGCGGCTGCTAGGGGCCCCGGACCCGGTGAGGACAGGCGGCTCCGCGATTGAGAGCGGGCGGCTTTGCGGGCCCCGCGGGTGGGAGCGGGCGGCTTTGCGGGCCCCGCGGGTGAGAGCGGGCGGCTTTGCGGGCCCCGCGGGTGAGAGAGTGCGACTTTGCGGGCCCCGCGGGTGAGAGCGTGCGGCTTTGCGGGCCCCGCGGGTGAGAGCGTGCGGCTTTGCGGGCCCCGCGGGTGAGAGCGTGCGGCTTTGCGGGCCCCGCGGGTGAGAGCGGGCGGCTCCGCGGCTCCGAGGGCTGTCAGGCAGTGAGTCAGCTGGGCGGCTCGGCTCGTGTGTGAGCGGGCTGGCCAATCAGGGAGCTGGCAGCTGGGGGTGCATAGAGATGACATCATCTCTCACCGCCCGGCGCCCTCCCTGCATCCCTGCAGTGCAGTTCCCCCCTCACTGTGCAGGCAGCCTTGGGAAGCAGAGAGATGACCTTATCTCTCTGCTGCCTGACTCTAGGACACAGTATTAAAGTAACACAGCAAGTGACAATCCGTAATGTGTGACAGGTGAAGTGGCAAGTGACAATCCGGGACGTGGCAGCAAGTGACGATCCGTAATGTGTGGCAAGTGACAATCTGGGACGTGGCAAGTGACAATCCGTAATGTGTGGCAGGTGACGTGGCAAGTGACTATCCGTAATGTGTGACAGGTGACGTGGCAAGTGATAATCTGTAATGTATGGCAGGTGACGTGGCAAGTGACAATCTGTAACATGTGGCAGGCGATGTGGCAAGTGACAATCCATAACATGTGGCAGGCGACGTGGCAAGTGACAATCCGTAATGTGTGGCAAGTGACAATCCGGAAAGTGGCAAGTGACAATCCGTAATGTGTGGCAGGTGACGTGGCAAGTGACAATCTAATGTGTGGCAAGTGACAATCTGGGACGTGGCAAGTGACAATCAGTAATGTGTGGCAAGTGATAATCCGGGACGTGGCAAGTGGACAATCGGCAACATGCGGCAGGTGACATTCTGCAACGTGTGACAAGTGACAATCTGCATCTGGTGGCAGGCGACGTGGCAAGTGGACAATCCGCAACGTGTGGCGGGTGATGTGGCAAGTGACATTCCGTGACAAGTTGCATCTGGTGGCAGGCGACGGTGGCAAGTGACACGCTCAGGGCTCCCACTGATTCTGCATTATGGTGAGTTGAACTATTTCATTTTATATAACAGAACAAAAATTGGTTAGAAGGCTGGGGTCAGCAATGTGTGTCCTTCAGGGGCTGCATACAGTATACTACATACTTTGTTGTTCAAAATTAATATAAGCTGTTGCCTGGGTACTGTGCCACATGGGTGTGATAATCTGTTGTTCAATGGCATTAGTTCTTTTTTTTGTGGAGGGGGCGGTTTGCAGGGGGGAGGAGCGGTTTGCGGGGGGGGGGGGCGGTTTGCAGGGGGGGGCCCATACAACAATTTGCTGTGGGGCCCTGTGATTTTTAGTTACGCCCCTGGAAGCTGGCCAAGTTACTGAGCAAAAAAAAAAAAAAAAAGCATGCAGCAAGTGAAGTCAGAACTGATCTGCATACTTGAGTCAGGTTACTGATTGATTGATCAGTGATTGATTTGCATTACAAGCAGGCAACCAGTATTTTCACAGAGAGGGCAGCGATAGCAGCCTATACTGTATATTCTCTTTGGCTGGTTGAAGAAGGGTCAATAGTCTGCCAGCTCATACATCTATGTACGATCCATGTTTGAGAGAAATTGATCTACTAAATGACCGCTCACAAACGGGCTTGCTGAAAAATTTTTCATTCGATCAGCTCTGCAGCCAATAGGCTGCAGCACTGATCATTACATTCGGACAGCTGAGGAGTCCAGCTGACTGCTCTGCAGTCAGAATACAATAGTACATCCGGAGGATTCCGCCATTCACCTCAAATGTGTGCATGAAGGAATCGATTCAGTTTTTTTCATTCAGCCCACTGGCAGAACGAAAAAACTGATCCATGTATTCCCCAGCTGAGCTTACAGTTTCCCTTAACCACCTCAATACCGGGCACTTTCACCCCCGTCCTGCCCAGGTTCGTTTTCAGCTTTCAGCGTTGTCACACTTTGAATGACAATTGCGCGGTCATGTGACACTGTACTCATACATATTAAGAATTTTGTTCACACAACTTATACATATTAAGAATTTTGTTCACACAACTTGAGCTTTTTTTTGGTGGTATTTAATCACCGCTGGGTTTATTATTTTTTGCTAAATAAAGGAAAAAAAGACTGAAATTTAAAAAAAAAAAACGCATTTTTCTTAGTGTCTGTTATAAAATGTTGCAAACAAATAATCTTTCTTCCTAAATTTAGACCAAAATGTATTCTGCTATATTTCTTTGGTACAAATAACCCAAATCTGTGTTTATTATTTAGTCTGTAGGAAAGTTACAGTACAATCACCCCCAAATGACCCCTTTTTGGAAAGTAGACAGTCCGAGGTATTTAGTAAGAGGCATGGTACGTTTTTTAAAGTTGTGATTTTTTCGTCACAATTTTTTAGAAAATGAAGAAATTTAATAAAATGTGGATTTTTTTTTTTTTTTTAATAAAATGTGGATGAATGGAAGCCAGTCATGTTTTGTTGACATTCTAATCATGTGATCGCTATGACCAATCATAGCGATCACATGATACCCCCAGCTATGGGTTTCCATGACCCTCCAGACACAGCAGTGGAATTGCGTCTCTTCGCACCCTAGGGGGCTTGCCAGTGCACATGCTCACCACGAAATACCAGTATGTTGTGGTGTGTGCGGCTGCTGCCAGCTTCTGATGAGATGGGGGACCACTGATGTAATGGGGGGACCTCTGATGTGATAGGGGGACCTCCGATGTGATGGGAGACCTCTGATGTGATAGGGGACCTCTGATGTGATAGGGACCTTTGATGTGATAGGGGGACCTCTGATGTGATAGAGGGACCTCTGATGTGATGGGAGGACATCTGATGTGATGGAGGGACCTCTGATGTGATGGGGGACCTCTGATGTGATAGGGACCTTTGATGTGATAGGGGGACCTCTGATGTGATGGGAGGACATCTGATGTGATGGAGGGACCTCTGATGTGATGGGGGACCTCTGATGTAATGGGGACCTCTGATGTGATGGGGACTTCTGATGTGATTGAGACCCCTGATGTGATAAAGGGACCTCTGATGTTATGGGGTTGGGGGGGGCTCTGATGTGATGGGGAGCTCTGATGTAAAGGGGAGGTTCTGATGTGGTAGGGGTACTTAGATATAAAGATATATAGTGAGGCCTCTGATGTGAAGTGGGGTCTCTGATATGAAGGGGGGATATGATGTAAAGGGGGGACTCTGATGTGATTGGGTATCCACTGATGTGATGGAGGGGGGGTCTCTGATGTGATGGGGACCTCTGATTTAATGAGAAATTCTGATGTGGTTGGGGGACTTCTAAAGTGATGGAGGGGCCTCTGATGTAGAGGGAAGGTTCTGATATGGTAGGTGTACTTAGATTTAAAGATATAAAGTGGGGCCTCTGATGTGATGGGGGGGGGGGACACTCTGATGTGAAGTGGGGTCTTTGATATGAAGGGGGGACTGTGATGTAAAAGGGAAAAGGGAGCTCCAATGTGATGGAAGGACTTCTGATGTGATGAGAGAACCCCTGATGTGAAGGGGGGACCCTGGTGTAAAGGGGGGCTCTGATCTGATGGAGTGATCTCTGATGTGATTGGGTGATCACTGATGTGTTGGGGGGAGGGGGGGGGGCTCTGATCTGAAGGGAGGACTCTGATCTATGAATGGAGTTCTATTGTGATGGGGAAACCTTTAAAGGGAAGGGGTCTTCTGATATGATGGGGGGGGGGGGGACCTCTGAAGTGAAGTGGGCAGTTGTGTTCATCGTCCCAGGCTCAGCTTTCCTAGTGATAAGAACCATTTATGATTTAACATTTTAGACTGGGTGCCTTGAGATTTTGCAATGGCGCCACGACTAAAAACCAAGAAAGATATTGATAGAATTATTTACAATGATCTGACCAGTATCACTTACGTACGAATACCTAAAAACAAATATAAAACATTACAGTTCCCATTTAAAAAAAAAAAAAAAAAAAAAAACATCACCAGCTCCATTCTTTTTCGTATTCCTTTCCTGCCTTTGCAACTTTGTAACTGAGGTCTTCATTCTAATTACAGCCATGAAGGAGTTTTACTGCACAGTTATAAGACAACCACGCACTGTAATTGTTTTAGCTGGAGGGCAGATTGCTTTATTAACAAGTGGATGAGCACAGCAAGCTCGCTATCAGCTCTTTGACTCCAACCAAACTGGTTTTCATTAATACCCAGAAATGATTTGTTGCTGGATGGAGACACCCTGCCATTGTCGGGGAGAAAGTGAGTGAGGACATTATGTGACCTTCTATTGTCATTGTAACTAGAGGTCTTGTTTAGGACAATTTGTTACCTAATGATGTTCTTCCTTGTCATAAAGTCTCCCGGCTTCTCCAGGCCTTTCATATGAGAGGCTTTCAGAGATGGCGTGCTCCTTGTCATGCTGATACAAGTATCACTCTGAATGAGGCCTTCTATTTTCAAAGGGAATTTGTAGTCAAAGTGGCATTTTATTGCACATCAAGTAGAACATCTGAAGCAATTTGTGAGGATAATTTGTGTTGAGTGGAGAAGTGGCCCTCCAGCTGCAGAGGCTTGCAGTTCCAGAGACATTGGTTGTACAAGGTGAACCACAGATATGATACCCAACATGACAAAGTTTAACTGTATTTAAAGAGGATGTCCACCAAAAAAATTAAAAGTCAGCAGCTACAAATCCTGTAGCTGCTGACCTTCAATAAAAGGACACTTATCTGCCCGGGGAACCAGCACCGTCCTCACCCAGGCTAGTTCTTCGCCAGCCTCTGGTTTCCCGGCGCCAGCATCCTAACTCTGGGCAGCCGGCTATGTGGCTTTTCGGCTTCACAGCCGGCTGTCTGCTGTGCTTTGTAAATGGTCCCGGAGTCTTCTAGGGCCTGTGATGTGTCCCAGAAGACTGCAGGGAGGGAGGGGGAGAGGAGAACTTCCGCTGGGATTGCCTAGGTACCCGCTTACCCCCCCCCCCCCCATTAAATGAGGACTCTAAGTTGAATTTCTCTTTTTTTGGGTGGAGTTACTCAGCTTGGAAATGGAACTTATTATAATCTGTCCCTAGTGTTTCTAGGGAGCAGGCACCTGTCAAAACTAGGTACCTGCAACATGAGAGTTCAGTTATCTGCTCAAGTGTACACGGTGTACGGCCGGCCATCTTTGAGTTAAAGGTCTGCTCTAAGGTTGAGTTATCGCTGAAAGCGACCTCCACCTTGTCCCTGGTCACTGGTGAACAGGGCACAGTAATGGTACACCTGTCTCAGGTGCCTAGCGTAGCCTAGAAGAACCCACCCCAGGGGTATGGCTCCTATGTGACCCACACTTGGCACCCAACGAGGAGGGAAATATGGAGGTAGTACCACCCGCCTACATTACAAGCCCCCATCTCATCGGAAGTCCTCCCTTCACATCAGAAGCCCCCCATCACATAAGAAGTCCTCTCTTCACATAAGAAGCCCCCCATCAGATCAGAAGTCCTCTCTTCACATAAGAAGCCCCCCATCAGATCAGAAGTCCTCTCTTCACATCAGAAGCCCCCCATCAGATCAGAAGTCCTCTCTTCACATAAGAAGCCCCCCATCACATAAGAAGTCCTCTCTTCACATCAGAAGCCCCCCATCAGATCAGAAGTCCTCTCTTCACATCAGAAGCCTCCATCAGATCAGAAGTCCTCTCTTCACATAAGAAGCCCCCCATCAGATCAGAAGTCCTCTCTTCACATCAGAAGCCCCCCATCAGATCAGAAGTCCTCTCTTCACATCAGAAGCCCCCCATCAGATCAGAAGTCCTCTCTTCACATCAGAAGCCCCCCATCAGATCAGAAGTCCTCTCTTCACATCAGAAGCCCCCCATCAGATCAGAAGTCCTCTCTTCACATAAGAAACCCCCCATTAGATCAGAAGTCCTCTCTTCACACCAGAAGCCCCCCATCAGATCAGAAGTCCTCTCTTCACATAAGAAACCCCCCATCAGATCAGAAGTCCCCTCTTAACATAAGAAGGCCCCCATCAGATCAGAAGTCCCCTCTTAACATAAGAAGCCCCCCATCAGATCAGAAGTCCTCCCTTTGCTGTATAACAGAAGCTTTCCTTTCATATAAGTAGTCCCCCCTCACATCAGAAGTCCCAAATCTGCTGCCCTCTGCCAGAAAGTTATTAACAGGAAGAAGGTTTTCAACATGAAAATGACCCGAAGCACACAGAAATATGACCACACAGCGGTAGAAGGAGAAAAAGGTGAATGTCCTTGCATGGCCTAGTCAGAGCATATCATACTTACCTGCTCTGTGTAATGGTTTTGCACAGAGCAGCCCAGATCCTCCTCTTCTCATGTCCCTCTTCTGTGATCCTGGCTCCTCCCTCCTGCTGAGTGCCCCCCACAGCAAGCAGCTTGCTAGGGGGGCACCCGAGCCAAGCCGGAGCTCCCTGTGTTCATTCAGACACGGAGCCGTAGTTCGGCCACGCCCCCTCTCTCTCCTCATTGGCTCACTGACTTTGATTGGCAGCAACAGGAGCCAATTGCGCCTGCTGCTGTGTCTCAGTCAATGAGGAGGGAGAGTCCCGGGAAGCCGAGTCTCTTGTGCAACATCGCTGGATCGAGATGGAGGCTCAGGTAAGTGTTAGGGAGGCTGAGGGGGGGCTGCTGCACACAGAAGTTTTTTTTATCTTATTGCATAGAATGCACCTTCTGCATTTACTACCACTTTAAACCCCATTATAAATCTGTGGAATGATTGAAGACTTCAGTCCACAAATGGTCACCAGCAAATGTAACTGAACCTGAGCAGTTCTCAAAGAAGAGCAAATATTGCAAAGTCTAGATGTGCAAAGTTAGTAGAGACAAATCCCAACAGACTAAAGGCTGGAATTACAGCAAAAGGGGGTCCAACAGAATACTGACACAAGGAGGGTGATCCTTTTTCCAACTCAGTGATTCTGTTTTTGAAATTAAAAAAAAAAGATTCTGACATTATGGTGTTATATCTTTCACTTGGATGTTATAAGTTGCACGGAGTAAATGCCGCTGGATAAAACAAAAACAGTCTTAATTTCAGGCTGCAAAGCAACAAAATGTGATTATTTTAAAGGGGTGATTCTTTTCTATAACCACTGTATACCATTTGGCACTCGGTTTATGTTATTTTTGACCATATGCATTAAAAGATTAAGTCTGCTTCTCCAAGTCTTACAGAAAGTAACCCATGTGGGGTCTTCCTTATTATTTAGGCCTAATTGAGTGTGTTGTTTATCACATTAAACCCCGACGGCAGCAATATTGTTTCATAAAACAGCCAATTAGATATGGAGCTGCAGGCTTCTCCCGGGCTTTGTGCAACATCTGGTGTATATAATGCTGTTTGTGGTGCAGAAATAGAGGAGAATTAGCCAAAAAAAATCCAGCAATTAGCCATGGTCAGCCCCGGGCGATGTGACGATTTATCAGAGTGTTGGGATCTTCTATTCATGTCAGATGTCTTCAGAGAAAAGACACAACCACCAACCACTGCCAACCCTCCAGCAAATACAGCCAGGCTACAGTAAGAAGCAATGTGACCTTTGTACTGCTAACAATTAAAATATAAAAGTAAATAAAAATTTAAAATAATAATAAGATAGATAGATAGATAGATAGATAGATAGATAGATAGATAGATAGATAGATAGATAGATAGATAGATAGATAGATAGATAGATAGATAGATAGATAGATAGATAGATAGATAGATAGGTGTAGATATATATATAGTGGGGACGGAAAGTATTCAGACCCCCTTCAATTTTTCACTCTTTGTTATATTGCAGCCATTTTCTAAAATAATTTAAGTTCATTTTTTCTCCTCATTAATGTACACACAGCACCCCATATTGTACACACAGCACCCCATATTGTACACACAGCACCCCATATTGTACACACAGCACCCCATATTGTACACACAGCACCCCATATTGTACACACAGCTCCCCATATTGTACACACAGCCCCCCATATTGTACACACAGCACCCCATATTGTACACACAGCACCCCATATTGTACACACAGCTCCACATATTGTACACACAGCCCCCCATATTGTACACACAGCACCTCATATTGTACACACAGCACCCCATATTGTACACACAGCACCCTATATTGTACACACAGCTCCACATATTGTACACACAGCCCCCCATATTGTACACACAGCACCTCATATTATACACACAGCACCCCATATTGTACACACAGCACCCCATATTGTACACACAACACCCCATATTGTACACACAGCACCCCATATTGTACACACAGCACCTCATATTGTACACACAGCACCCCATATTGTACACACAGCCCCCCATATTGTACACACAGCACCCCATATTGTACACACAGCCCCCCATATTGTACACACAGCCCCCCATATTGTACACACAGCTCCCCATATTGTACACACAGCCCCCCATATTGTACACACAGCACCCCATATTGTACACACAGCACCCCCATATTGTACACACAGCCCCCCATATTGTACACACAGCACCCCATATTGTACACACAGCACCCCATATTGACAGAAAAACACAGAATTGTTGACATTTTTGCGGATTTATTAAAAAAGAAAAACTGAAATATCACATGGTCCTAAGTATTCAGACCCTTTGCTCAGTATTTAGTAGAAGCCCCTTTTGATGAGTCTTTTTGGGAAAGATACAACAAGTTTTTCACACCTGGATTTGGGGATCCTCTGCCATTCCTCCTTGCAGATCCTCTCCAGTTCTGTCAGGTTGGATGGTAAACGTTGGTGAACGGCCATTTTTAGGTCTCTCCAGAGATGCTCAATTGGGTTTAAGTCAGGGCTCTGGCTGGGCCATTCAAGAACAGTCACAGAGTTGTTGTGAAGCCACTCCTTCATTATTTTAGCTGTGTGCTTAGGGTCATTGTCTTGTTGGAAGGTAAACCTTCGGCCCAGTCTGAGGTCCTGAGCGCTCTGGAGAATCCAGGATATCCCTGTACTTGGCCGCATTCATCTTTCCCTCAATTGCAACCAGTTGTCCTGTCCCTGCAGCTGAAAAACACCCCCACAGCATGATGCTGCCACCACCATGCTTCACTGTTGGGACTGTATTGGACAGGTGATGAGCAGTGCCTGGTTTTCTCCACACATACCGTTTAGAATTAAGGCCAAAAAGTTCTATCTTGGTCCCATCAGACCAGAGAATCTTATTTCTCACCATCTTGGAGTCCTTCAGGTGTTTTTTAGCAAACTCCATGCGGGCTTTCATGTGTCTTGCACTGAGGAGAGGCTTCCGTCTGGCCACTCTGCCATAAAGCCCCGACTGGTGGAGGGCTGCAATGATGGTTGACTGTCTACAACTTTCTCCCATCTCCCGACTGCATCTCTGGAGCTCAGCCACAGTGATCTTTGGGTTCTTCTTTACCTCTCTCACCAAGGCTCTTCTCCCCCGATAGCTCAGTTTGGCCGGACGGCCAGCTCTAGGAAGGGTTCTGGTCGTCCCAAACGTCTTCCATTTAAGGATTATGGAGGCCACTGTGCTCTTAGGAACCTTAAGTGCAGCAGAAATGTTTTTGTAACCTTGGCCAGATCTGTGCCTTGCCACAATTCTGTCTCTGAGCTCTTCAGGCAGTTCCTTTGACCTCATGATTCTCATTTGCTCTGACATGCACTGTGAGCTGTAAGGTCTTATATAGACTGGTGTGTGGCTTTCCTAATCAAGTCCAATCAGTATAATCAAACACAGCTGGACTCAAATGAAGGTGTAGAACCATCTCAAGGATGATCAGAAGAAATGGACGGCACCTGAGTTATATATATGAGTGTCACAGCAAAGGGTCTGAATACTTAGGACCATGTGATATTTCAGTTTTTCTTTTTTAATAAATCTGCAAAAATGTCAACAATTCTGTGTTTTTTTGTCAATATGGGGTGCTGTATGTACAATATGGGGTGCTGTATGTACAATATGGGGTGCTGTGTGTACAATATGAGGAAAAAAAATGAACTTAAATGATTTTAGCAAATGGCTGCAATATAACAAAGAGTGAAAAATTTAAGGGGGTCTGAATACTTTCTGTCCCCACTGTATATATATATATACATCTATATATATATAGATATATATCTATATATATATAGATATATATATATATATACATCTATATATAGATATATATATATATATATACATCTATATATATATATATATATATATATATATATACACTATATTACAAAAGTATTGGGACGCCTGCCTTTACACGCACATGAACTTTAATGGCATCCCAGTCTTAGTCCGTAGGGTTCAATATAGAGTTGGCTCCGCCCTTTGCAGCTATAACAGCTTCATCTCTTCTGGGAAGGCCGTCCACAAGGTTTAGGAGGGTGTCTATGGGAATGTTTGACCATTCTTCCAGAAGAGCATTTGTGAGGTCAGACACTCATCCATGTCTTTATGGATGCACAAAGCAAGGTCCATAAAGACATGGATGAGTGCCTGACCTCACAAATGCGCTTCAGGAAGAATGATTAAACATTCCCATAGACACCCTCCTAAACCTTGTGGACGGCCTTCCCAGAAGAGTTGCAGCTGTTATCGCTGCAAAGGGCGGAGCCAACTCAATATTGAACCCTAAGGACTAAGACTGGGATGCCATTAAAGTTCATTTGCGTGTAAAGGCAGGCGTCCCAATACTTTTGACAATATAGTGTATATACTGTGTGTGTGTATATATATATATATATACTGTGTATATATATATATATATATATATATATATATATATATATATATATATATATATATATATATATATATATATATATTTATTTATTTTAAGTAGTATTTATTTATTTTTTTCAAGACATCCTATATACCGTATATATATATATATATTTTATCTTTACGTACAGCAGTACCTCCACCTTCCATCGCTCCCTGTGTCCTCTCTAATTCTCCCTCTTCGGTACTCTTAGCATTTCAATGACAGACTTGGTTTCGATGTGATAACGGGTCCTCTCAGTTCCACTCATGCAGAAGCGACTCTTATGCTCCGTACACACGGTCGGATTTTCCGATGGAAAATGTCCGATCGGAGCGTGTTGTCGGAAATTCCGACCGTGTGTGGGCTCCATCAGACATTTTCCATCGGATTTTCCGACACACAAAGTTGGAGAGCAGGAGATAAAATTTTCCGACAACAAAATCCATTGTCGGAAATTCCGATCGTGTGTACACAAATCCGACGGACAAAGTGCCACGCATGCTCAGAATAAATAAAGAGATGAAAGCTACTGGCCACTGCCCCGTTTATAGTCCTGACGTACGTGTTTTATGTCACCGCGATCAGAACGATCGGATTTTCCGACAATTTTGTGTGACCGTGTGTACGCAAGACAAGTTTGAGCCAACATCCGTCGGAAAAAATCCTAGGATTTTGTTGTCGGAATGTCCGATCAATGTCAGACCGTGTGTACAGGGCATTACTGTATAACGAGAGCCGTCAGTCACTTTGTACCCAACATATCAAATCCTTCTGTGTTTGACACTCTCAACCAAAACTGTAATAAATGAAAAAGTATATGCTACAAAATTTTCGTCAACAGAAGCCAGAAGTGCATTTTCTATATGGAATGAAAGGTTTTCCACACTACATATACAGAATAATGGATCAGTACGGTGGTCTCCACACTGCGGCCCTTTGCCTGTTTTTATACGGCCCTTGTGGCGCTATTTGATCCACTGATACCAACAATGGGGCATAATCCCCCCCCAGACACCAATGAAGGGGCAGAATTCCTCCCAATGACACCAGCGTCGGGGGGGGGGGGGGGGGCACAGTTTATACAAATGACACCAATAATGGGGCCCAATAACACCAAATATGGGGTGCAGCTAACTTCTGCTGACACCTGAGATGGGGATTTGTTTTTTCCCACTAAGGTCAGGACCTTTTCTACTCCCAATGGCCACAGTCCGCCCCCCCCCCCCCCCCCCAAACTATGAAGGACCATAAACTAGCCCTTTGTTTGGAAAGTTTGGAGACTCCTGAATTTAGTATATCAGGAGTAATGTTGAGTTGAACTGCCCCCCCTGGGTTCAGCAAAAATTCAAAGAGAGCTAATAGGCAAGAGGTGGGCACTGCCCTGAGGAACACGTACCAATGCAAAAAACAAAAGTGAAAAAAATCGATTCGACCCGGAGCGGTGATTTTTTTTTTTGTAAATGCTTAAAGTGAAATATTTACATTGTCTATTCCTTTAAAAAAAAATCCTAATCCTGCCTGTGAAGGGGCGCATCTCTGGTATACAGAAAGTGCTGCAGCAGCGCTGACATTTACAAAGGAAAAAAGTTTTCAAGATTTAATATTGCTGGCAAATGTCGTTCATTGACAGGTTTTTTTATTTGTTTTTAATTTTTTTTATATAATTTATTTTTTTTATTTTTTCATTGCTAGCTTTTTTTTTTTACAGCACACTTAACTCTCAAAGGGTCTGCTATGTATTTTGGTGGACCTTTGAATGGGTTTGTGTGCTGTTTTTTTTTTAAACAAACAAAAAAAAAGAAGCCAGCAATGAATGTCATTTGCTGGTAATTTACAATTTGTTTCCTAGTTAATGTCAATTTGCTGTAGAATATCCTACAGCAAGAATAAAAAAAAAAAAAAAAAATAGTCTGGTATGGATTTTAAAGGAGTACCCCAGGCTAAAAAAAAACAAAAACGTGTGAAGTTCTCCAGGAAATCCATACCAGGCTCTTCAAGTCTGGTATGGAGTTTAAGAAGAACACAAAAAAAATAAATAAAGTGCATTATGTCCCCCTTAAAAATCCATACCAGACCCTTAATCTGAGCATTTAGCCTGGCTGGCCAGGAAAGTGGGGGCCGACCATGTGGCTTGCCCCCTCCTGAGCCATACCGGGCAATATTAATATTCGCTATTGTCTTCCTGATTCTCCTCCCAGGCCAATCAGGAAGCCGGTCCTGAGACCCGTCACCCGATTGGTCCCGAGAGGAGAAGCAATCCTATTGGTTGCCAAGGAGGAGGGAGGAGATGCAGGGGAAGCCGCTGTGAAGCACCAGGAGGAGGAGACGCAAGGTAAAGCCACCACCTGGAGGAAGCGCTGCCCGAGACCTAAGGGGGGTAAGTGCGGGTACCGTCCGTCCGACCGACCAGGGGGGGTAGCAGCGGGCGGATTGTTTGCCGCCCCCCCCCCCCACAAAAAAAAAAAGCATACCACCAGCCGCCACTCGTTCACAAAAAAATAAAAGAAATCTAACCTAAAGATAAAGACACCCAAATACAGAATTTAAGAAGTCCTTTATAAAAAAAAAATTAAATCCCCCAAAAATGTTCTCAGTTGTAAATCCATCTACTTCACGATCGCGCCCAGGACCGATCCCGACGGGACACGTAGCTGAATGAGCTTCCCAAGCTGTCATTGGCTATAAAAGGGAAGGGGCGGGGATTGTGGTGACATCATTTCCCAAATACAGGATGTCTGCAATATTGGCTCTATTTGGGCAGTGATGTCACTGTGAGGGAAACATTTCAAGATTCCCAGAGTTGGGCTATAAATACGGTGCAAAGTTGCTGCGAAATAAAACCGCAAATTAAATATCTAGAAAACAATAAATGAACTAGACAAATACAATATATGGTAATAATCGCTACATATCACTACACTCAGCTCTGCCGCAGTCCCTCTCCACTCGACTAAGTCAGACATAAGCCAATCAGATGCGCCATTCAGGCTCCCGCTGAGGACTGAAAAGCTCGGAGTGCGATGGTGACATAATTCACCTATTCTCAGCAGG